>NW_010314104.1:15418-34698 GCF_000700745.2 Antrostomus carolinensis
TTCCCTGACCATCAGCATATAATGGGTACACAGTTATCAAGTAACACTTGAATGGCTTTATATCACCTAATAAAAGGAATTTAAAATGTGTTGTTTTACAGACAGTCAAATTCCTCACCATCCTTCTCATTTACTTCAGATTCAGCGTTCTGGGTTTTGTCTGTTTTATTACATGCACTTGTATCTAATCCAGCTGCCTGTTTTTTCTAGAGCTCATTGATATACTGCTCTGAAATATTAACTAAAGGAACAATATAGTGATTCACAATCAAATGTTAAATTTAATAAACAGACTTCATAGAAGTCTGACTTTTTCTCTAATTTATTTTAAACAAAAAGCCTTTCTCTCAAAATAACTGATTTGAGCTACTGATCATAAGCCAAAGAGAACTGCAAAGCTGAGCAAATTCTGTTGTTTGAACTGAAAGAGGGATCAGAGAATTTGAACTCAGCCTTTTTACTATTTTAATGGTTTCCAAGAATGAGAAGAATAAAAACAAAATGCAGATAAAACCCTAGCTGTTACATAATATGAATTTCAAAATGCAAGACTAGATACAGTTTTATATTTGACAAAAATAAAGATACTTCCAACACTCATGATAAATTAAGAGAAGCTTTCAGCATTATTCCAGATTCCTTTCCTATGACAGGACTCTAGTCAGTGTGAGGATGTTCCTCACTTTGAGAATAATTATTAGGTTTTTAGAGTGTTTTACAAAGTATTTGTAGACTTAGGAGCTAAATACCTTTTAAGTATGTTCCTTGAATATTTCCTGGTTCATTCTGCCATTCTATGATGCAGTCTGAGCTGTTAGACACCAGACACCATTCAATCACATATTTAAGAACATACGTGTTAGGAGCAGTCCACCCTACCCACAATCTGCCATCTTTGGGTAGTGTTCTAACATTCTTCACAGGAGCTACGATGAAAGAAAATAGAAAAGCGAGAAATACTGATAGTTCTTCCACTAAATATTCATAATAATAGCTATTTTGTCAAATGTGGATACTTTTGGGTTATTTTAATGGTGACAATTGGACAGACCCTAAGTAAATGTAAAAGCCATTTTCTAAAATTTGGAAGCTTACACCTGAATCTTTGTATCAGAGATTCAAAATAAGCAGTATTAGGCTATTTAAAAACTGGAAAATAGACTCAGCTTCTCTGTTCTCAAACAGAGTAAACTGCCTTATTGCACAGTAAAGAGATACTATGCTTATTAAAAAAAAAGGTTCTATTTCATAGAGAAAACAAACCTTGAGACACTTTTAAATTCCCATTCTAAACCTCACACTCAAGTGCTCCTGGCTGCAATGCTACTTTGTTTGAAACATACCCTTAATTAGTTAATCTAATAGTTTTAGGATTTCTCGCTCTCCCTTGGTATTTACACCAAAAGCAGCATCTGTCTGTACATTTATTTTTTGCTTACTGTCTAGTTAGTGTTCAGATTGTCTAAGAGGAGGCTGGAAGTAAGGAGAAACCAGCCTGTAGTTACTACTACTGCACAGTGAAAGGAACATAATAAAAAGGAATATGAATAGTAGGGAAACTGTGGAAGCACATGACAAAGCACCTAGGTAAGATACTGAAAACGTGGTATAGTGAGACTGGGACAAGAGAAGAAAGGGGTGGGCGGGGGAGATCAGAAAGCAGGAGAAACAACAATGAGATGGCATATGCACGAAGTAAAGGATGCTTGCTTCCCCAACTCTTTGATTTTTAAAGAGAAAACAAAAATGCCTGCTATCTTAAGACAACAAGTAATAGGGAATTATAGTGCACAGTAGCTCTAAGGATAAAAAAAACAGCAAAAGAGCATACATAGCTTCAAATGAAGCTTTGAATACATAAATCCACACGATCCCTAGTATACAAATGGCAGCATTCTAAGGCATAACTGTACATACATTCCAAAATACTTTAATTATGTGCCCATGTAAAAGGTATAATTTTACAACACTTAAGATTTTTTTTTATAACAAAAGTCACACAGATGCATTTGACAGAGAAATTACTAGGACACTAACCTTTTGAATTACTTGCTGGGATAAGTAAAACTGATGGAGGGGATGACCCAACTCTGTTATGGGCCATCACAGTCACTTCATAAGTTCCATTTGGCAGCTTTAATGTCAGGTT
Organism: Antrostomus carolinensis; assembly: GCF_000700745.2. Lineage (NCBI taxonomy): Eukaryota > Metazoa > Chordata > Aves > Caprimulgiformes > Caprimulgidae > Antrostomus > Antrostomus carolinensis. The sequence continues at coordinate 17,568 of NW_010314104.1, forward strand.
GGTGGTATTAACATTGTATTTCTCTGATGGACCGGAGAGAGATGATTTAGCTCTGACAGTCACTTCATACCGCAAGATTACTCCATTGGCTTCAAATGGCTCCAATGCCTGTTAGAAGCACATCTTTGATTAGACTGATAATGAACTAACGTGACTTAACCTTTATTGTCTTGAAGCGTAATACAAAAATCTGAGAGCAAGGCAAATCAGGTAGACCAAGTAGCTACATATGTAAGGGAAGTGCAAATAACCTGTGTTCATTTCTGTATAACAGTAAATTCCGTAACTATATCTAGTTTAAATTCTCTTTTCCTTGGCTCACAATCCTACCTAATAGTTTAATAAAAGCTATTCTATAAAGACTGCAGAACAAGTGTTGTATAAATCTGCATTTTATGTGACTTTACAACACAGTGACATAAAAGGAATCTCATCCCTAAAGCTGTGTTGAACTTGAATGCAAAACAGCCTGAGTAGTTTTATGACACATGGAAAAATAATTGTTTCTGTGTTATCTAGTAACAGAGAAAAATACTAGGTTTCTGTGTAATAGTATTAGTTTTCAGATGACTTCAGAGAAAATTGTTGAAGCTATAAAGTAGCACCAGTTTTTCAATTGTAAACTAAATGTCAGAAGCAGCACGTGGCACATGAGTTACAATAGAAAGTTAGGCCACATCAATATACATGTAACTTCACACAAGCCACCTAGTAAAAGGGAAAAAGTAGTAATAAAAAGACAGCTAGATCAAATGTGACAAAGTTCACAGACCAAAAGAAAGCAGGAGATGGGGACTAACCATAATTGCATTCGTTCTCTCAGCTTTGGATTAATCAGCAGCTAGACACAGCAGCCCACTGCATGCAAATGTGCAGTGCTGTATTTAATAAGTTTAGCCTGTAGGCTTAATGAACTCTGCACCTGGAGTATCTCTGTCCAGACAGTATTAGAAAAGCTTCAGGACACAGCACAAGGCATAACATGAGGGTTTACTTTGCTCAAGGGAAAATTTCCAATTCCACAGACTGCTTAAGGACTGCAAGTCAGGAATCTGAAAGTGGACTCTGTATACTCAAGATCATAGATGTATGTCAGTTAACTGATGGCCTTTACATGTGTACTTTTAAGTTTTGGTAACTAATTATTATAATAACAATACTGAAGTCACTTCTCGTATCAATAAACCTGTACTATCCCAGCTATGCACTCCAAGTTTGTTGAGACAAATTTTGCCACTTAAAACCTCATGATTTTAAATGAATGCTCAATTCCTGCAGTTTATCATGTAGCTTTACCTTCCACATCAGATGTACAGTCCAGGAAGCTGGTGAGCAAGATGCATCAATGATCCTCCATACTGGTGGTCCTTTAGATGGCTCTGATAAAAGAAACAATGCTTAATATTAGAAATATTTTTATTCAATCTGTTTGAACACATCCTTTGACTACCATTAGATGCTTACCTCCTTGCCACCTTTTTTTTTTAATAAAAGCATATACAAAAAGTGTTTCCTTAGTTCCTCAAAGAAACGATCCTTGATATATTAAGCGGAACACCTGCACAGAAAGATTTCCTGAAGGGATGAGTAAAACACCAGCTCTGTTCCAAGTGTACAGTAACTAACTGTCATCATGCTGAGCATGTGCAACAGTGGGCTGAAGATGACAACAGGAGGCAACACTCCCCCTACCCCTCAATATCAAGTCACCTTAAGAAGAAAAGTGCAGAAAAGTTAACAAGGAGACAAATTTCTCCTGCCAGAATTCTGCAAGCTTCCTGTATGCTAAAAAGTGTAACAGAACTGCAGTACTTTCGTGCAATACTACTGCACTACTATCTGGTGTCAGTACTGTAAAAAAATTCAAGTGGTATTTCCACTATAAATTTCATTTCAAAGTAGAGTGAATCAATTTGTTACAGTGTATAAAGCAAGAAAAAATGGCTAGTCCTTTGTGATTGTCTTAGCCCTAATAGAAAGATGATCTTAAAATGCATTTAAATTTATAATTCTGCTAGACTGTACTTTCTCTGTGAGTTCTTTTATTGCATTTTTTATATCAATCATTATGAGATTTTTGTCTGCTTCACCTCCAAAACCAGCATCAAGTTTATAATGTGCATATTGTCTCTTATGCTTTACATCAGGAAGGAAGGAGAACCGGGAATTGAGGTAAAGGGAACTCTTTCTTAAAAATCTGAAATTTGAGTACCCCGATTTGACACATGAAACGGAAGCAATTGTACAACTTGCCTAATACAGATAATGGATACAACATAACTTGCCTCATGTTCATTTCCTACTGTAACACCTTCTGGATCTAAAGTAACTTAGAGGTAATCACTGGTATCTGTGTTTTTGCAAAGCCTGACACCCCAGCAGAACAGTCTAAATAGGCAGGCAGTCCCGGTATCCTCATTGCTCAGGTTGAGATAGTAACCACAGAAAACAAAACCATACTGTCATTAGGAGCTGAAAAGAAGTGACTAGAATATTGAAAGAATATTTTACAATAACTTCCCCAGAGAAAGTAAATTTTGCATAGAGCTGAAGCAATGCCATTATGTACATATAAATGCCATTATGTACACAAATTCCATTTTGTTTAAACAAGCGGGGTATATACTACAATCTTTTTCTTACTTCTCCAATATAAGATGACAGGAATTTAATCAAAACTCGTTACAGGGAACTCAATTAGGGTAAATAAGGAAGGATTTCTGATCCAGTGCAGTTAAACTTCAAGCACAAAGTGGTGTTTTGACAGTGAAACTTGTATTGGTTTAACTCTGCTCAAAGGCATGCACAGGAATGCTGCACTAAATAGACTGCTTAACAAGACAGCGCCTTGGGAACAGACAGGACATTACAGAAAGGAGACAAGGAAGAATACAAGCAGGAAAGGCTAAAGCACATTTTGAAAAAGATCAAACAGGCTGACTTCGAAGCTAAACAAATATTACAAAGTATTTGTAGTAGTCAGAGGGAAGAACAGATTCCCTACTGGGTATCAAGCACTCAATCAGAGGGTCCATTCATTGGCTCTGTATGGGGTAGGATCAGCGCAGGAGAGAAACAAAGGCAATTTTGCAGGCTATCAAAGTGGAAGCGAAATCGAAACAGGACCAAATGATTCCAACTTCTACTGCTACTAATGGTTCAGGTGGAAACCAAACAAGCTTTTAAAACCTTTGAGGGCGATTTACTAATCCTAGAATCTCCAGAAATGACAATGCATATTATTGTAATATACATAGCTATGCAGCAAGCCTGCTCTGCTGGATATAAAAGATCCTTGGCTACATACAGTCACTAATCGGAGGTACAAAGTAAATGTTTCCTAATAAGGATTAGGTAGTAAAACAATTGCCAAAAGATTTCAAAATTGCTGGAATGTTTGCATTAATCTTTGCAATCGGCAGCTATACAGGAAAAAAAAAAAAAATTGGTACAGGTTTTGCCAAAATTGCAACCTGAAGAACCTTGTCTCAGCTCAACACTTGGTAGAGAAAGGACCAGGAAAATACAGACCTCATGAGCTCCTTTCCAACTCAAGTTACCCCACTAACATATAAATCTGCAAGTATATCTAGGCATTTGCAAGAGGTGACCACATCTCTGAAGCTGTCTGTAAGACAACTCAAAATAGGAAGTTATTTTACTGTCAACTTATTGCTACAATAGCAAAAAGGATGATTAGCAAGCAATGCAGAAAAAGTGTGACTATCCTGTTACCACTAGGAAGGGAAGGTACAATTTGTTAAAATTCTATTCTACCAGCAGAAAACTGTATTTACATTTGCAGTATATCATAACTAATGGCACAGGTATTCCCCAACAGCTTACTGCACACTGAAATTAGTTCATTTTACCTTTAGCAAGATGCTAACCACCAACAGAGGTTCAGATTCATGTTAGCACCTTGACACCTAGTCATCAGTTAGCACCTCTTAAGCATCTATTAAAGATATTTAATTAGTTACAGTTCAGTCTAAGTGGGCTATTCATGATGAGTGACAGAAGGAAAATAGACCACAGAAAGGTAAATTACACATCAAAGCCTAGAGCTTTTATACGGAGAGCAAATTAAAGGGCCAAATGCATAGGTCTAGGTTGTGTTCATATATACACTGCATGTATTTTTGTTCTGTTACTGGAAAATTTAAGAATCCACTATCTGAGAACAGGATTTTTTCATACTGTAACAAATGCATGGGTGTGATTTTGTCAGTGTTCCCATAATTACTGCTCAGTTATTGTTGTGCAACTTTATTTTGTATGAGTTTACAGTTGCTGCAACAATTGCTAAGACATGAAATGCTGCAAAACAAAACAGCCAAACAAAACAACAAAAAATACAACAGAAAACACTAAACACTCAACTATTAGTTTTGGTCAACTCAGTGGCAGAAGGAACCGAGTGTGCATTAAATCTCTGTACTTATGAATAAACTTGCAGGAGAGCTTCTCTAATGGGGAAATACTGCAGTGACTTCCACAAACTGTAAATTAAATTAAACTCATAACACAGAGTTTTAGTTACTTTAATGCCACGGTACATTTCAAGCAATGCATGTCCTGTGTTCATGAGCAACTGGAAGCAATCAATGAAGTTAAAAAAACATGCTGTGGAGTGCAGTGGACACAGATCATAGAAGATACTGAATGCAGTAACAGTCTCAGTGCCACTGTTCTGAAGGCATATGCAGAGCAATGCAGCACACCTTCAGAACATTAGAGTTCAACAGAAACAGTGTCATAACAGTTGACTGAAGGACCACAAGGAGTTGAAAGGCCAGCCAAGTACACGGGCTGGTTGTAGTGTGAACAGATTTGGTGCATGGCAGCAACTTTGCAATGCTGAGGATTTGATTCACAAAGCAGTGAAGGCTGACACTTGACTGAAGCTCTTAAATGGTTGTTTGTATTTTTCCCCAGGGCTGTGAACCTGAAGTTTAACTTGTTTGCTATTTTTTGTGCATCTTAAATAGTAACTGGTTTATATTTTGAAGTTGTATATATCCTTCTTGCAAAGTCCTTTTGTGCAAGACTAAACGTGATCCAAATGCTGCCCCAAAGAGCTGATGGTAGTAAGAAGTTATCCTCATTAAATTCCGACACTAGCAATTCAGTGTGCATCCCTGCTGCAAGGGGATAGGGTATTACAAGTCCAGATCTACAAGACAACTCCAATTATTATGTCATCAAGAAGGGAAATTCTAAGGGAACAGTGATTTTTGTGATTAAATATAGCCAAAATGAAACAATTTTCCACATAGACTCATCATGCTTAAGGTCAGCAGTTTACAGATGGCATTCTCTTTCTTATGCCTCCCAGCATGACAACCATATCAGGGATGAACAGCAAGACTCTGTATTTGTAAACAAGTGGGTACAAGACAGTGCAGAGGCAGCTGTGACTCTGACAAGCAAGAAAGTGTTGTGGATGCAGAATACCTTGGGAAAAGTTAAGAGTAAACCAGAGTTTTTTTATTTATATGCTCTGGTGCACAAGAGGCTACACTTCCCATAGGCATATTATTTCCTATCATTGCTTAAGTAAGTTTGTGAAGAAGTCAATGTATCCTATATGACTAAAATCTTCTGTTTCATACTTACTGATGCTTGTTCACTGTTAGAAAAAACAGCCTCCTAAACACCGAGTTGTTCATAAACTAAAGCAGTCTGTCTGCCAAAAAAACCCCCAAAATTTCACACAGGCAGAATAACTTCTGTTACAGAGGATAACCTTCAGGACAAAAAACCCAAGCACTAAGCCTACACTTCTTCTAAAAGACTTTGAGAGTATAACTTTCTGTGGAGAAAGCTTTGCTTCCCTACTTCCTGTTTTAGCTGTTTCCACAGAGCACTCCTAGACTAGCTTTATGGGAAGCTATTCTGGTGCTCCTTGGAATGCATGGGTCAAGTTACCCAGCACTGAAAGTAACTCAGGAGAACCTTGTTGCATGTATAATCACACAGCTCAAGTGAGTATACACAAGTTGAGCTGGCTACTGCTAAATTGCTGAGCATTTTGAAAGTCAGTGACCTACTTTCGTGTATTACTTACTATCTTCAGTGGTGACCCCAGTTTTCTCTTCACTCCAGTCACTCCAGTAGCCCACTCCATCTTCCTTCATGCAACGAATTGAAAAGACATACTCTGTGTAGGGTCTGAGCCCTTGAACACTAAATGAAGTTCTTGGTGAAGCTGTATCTTCAGGAGGAACCTGCAAACGGAAAAAAGACTTTAAAGGCATCAATCAAAAATTGTAACGCTGAGCTCCGTGCTACTACAGCTCCCATCCTAGAGGTTTCCCTACCACATACGCACCCAATGCAAACAACAGTTTTTCTCCCTTCATTTCCAAAAGCTTCAATTCTCAATTCAAATAAACGTACTGCAACACAATGGGGAGGACAGCAGAGAAGTCAACAAAGAAAAGACAAAATCATTGTACTCTAAATTGTGCCAAAAAAACATAGATGACAACCTTCATGAATGGGCCAGATAAACTATCTAAGGAAGCCACATAAGGCCTAAGGATAATAAAGTGAATTCTCTTCACTGCAGCAGTTAAGGAACTTCTGCAGTTTGACAAATGACTGGGTTACAGCAGAAGAGTGACAGGGACATTAGTGGGATTACCTGCATCCATTTTGTGTCACCAATGATCCTATAGCGAATATTGAACTTCAGCTTCATCACAGCTGCTGAAATCCGATTCTCCCAGGAAAGCTTCAGAACAGTAGGCAGTATTCCCGAGTTGACTGATAAGTTGTGTGGAGACAGAGGTTTAACTACAAGAGAAGGAGTTACAGTCAACTCCACAGCTGTACTTTGTCATGCCTCTAGCAGTTGGTATACTATGCTGTAACACTACTATTAAAGCCTTTCACAAACTCAAATGGCTGCTACTTCACACTTGTTTCTAAAGCAGACTACTCAACAAGTACTATCTGAATTGTGATCAAATCTCTCACCTTCCCTACCTCTGTCCAGCACAGTTCAAGTTCTAGTCAACAATATATTGGTAGTGTTATCTTTTATAGTGAAGAAACATTAACATACCGATTCAGCAATATGCACAGAAACAGCAGTTAGTTACTACTAAAGCTTTATTAAGAGGCATATAGTTACCAATCTCAATGGGATCAAGAACAAGAGGATCAGATTCAGCCCTCCCAAGAACATTTGCTGCTTCTACCCAGATCTCCAGGTTAACAAAGAACTGAACATCAGCAATTGTACAAGAATTGTTTACATCTTTTGGTATACAGTCAGGAAAGTTCTCTTGTGGCCTAAATGAAAGAGAAGGAAAAACAAGGTATAAAGCAGTCAGTTTGGTTTCCTTTAGAGAATTTTTTAAAGTAGATCAGAGTGATCCACCAACTTAGCTCATATGTTTTCTCTCTGCTGCTATCTTTGTAAGCAGAGGGGTGGGAAGAAAAGGTGAAGAGATGAGAATGGCTTGTTCAGCCACAATGACTGCATTCGAATAGGAATTCTCCCCTTTCCCCCAAAATAGACAGCAATGCTTCAGAAAAATGGATTTAAGTTAAGAACTCTTCCAAAGCATCAAGGAATTTGAAGGAAGTTTGGTTTAGCCTACAAATATTCAAAGTCAGTTAGATATTCTATAGAGGGCTACTTACCATCTGTATTTCAATCTATAATGAGTGTCAAGGAACGTATGGCTTCCAGGGTCCCAGGTACAAGTCATAGGATATGTGAGTTTTGACAGCTGATGCACAATGCAACTTAAGTTCTTGGGCTTCTCTGGGGGCACTGTACAGAAAGTTAGCAATAATTAATCTATATACACTTCTCAATCCAGAAAGAATCATAAGTGTTCCATCAGAGCAATTTCACTGAACATCAGAAATATTTATAGTCAGATTTATTTCTAAAGGAGTGGGCAAAGAGTGCTAGATAGCATCCAGTAATGGAAGTCAATAAACTTAACCAGCTGCTCTGAGAAACAGTAGGCTGTATAAGGAGCAAGGACTTGACAGTAAGGACCAGTGCAGAAGATTTCTCACTCTTTGAGGCAGAAAACCTGGTATCAACCATCTCTCATGGTTGATAAAAAACCTATTTTAATTCACACAGGTAAAAATTGTTAATGAGCAATACAGCTGGACCAACATATGCTGACTTTGCCAATAACCTCAGCTCTGAGACAACTGTGACAGGTCTATTCTTCCCCACCTGAGCTATGGAAGAAGGATGCTTTAGCTGTGAACACTTACAAGATAGATAAGGGGTCTTAATCAATGCACTTCAGTGTGCAAGAATTTTTTTTCAGAGTGCAGCTGAACTATTTTTTTTACTTCTTAAATTCAAACTATAGCATACAAAGAGGTTGTTTCCAGCTTTTAGAATATCACCATTTACAAAAGTATAATGTACATGAAGAATCTTTTCTCCTCCCAAGCAGAATGCTATTTTCAACAGTAGTACATTAATAATCTTGTAGTTTTGACCCTGAATGGCTGTATTCTTCTCAAACCTGTTATTTTCATTGTTTACACACTTTTTCTTTAGCTGACATTATGAAAATACAGTAGCCTTAAATACAAATGCATCTCAAGTTTCATATGTGAATTACAACCGTAGAGTGCTATCTGTACTGTCATTCAGTTTATTGTCTTAGGATACTGTATCTGTCCTCACCTTTCCACATATTTTGCCTGCTGCATCTTTTATGGTGATAAATTTACTCCTCAGAAGTTGAAACAGAAAATATTTTCTCTGTGAAAGCATTTTGCAGCTCATGCTAGAACCACATTAGTTTAAATTGTGGACTCAAGCCAGCTTTTTGTACATAGACAACAACTTCAATACCTTTTGACAACACTAGGAGGCAACATAATTCATCAGCTGTTCATACTCTGTTATTAAGGACACTTGAACACTTAAAACAGTCCACAACTAATTAAGAAGTAGTATACTACGTTATTCATGTTACTTTCTCAAGACCTCAGTCTTGTCTCAAAGACCACTTACTCAGAACTACACAAGTGCTATCATGCTTGAACAAGGAAAGATTATTATTAGTTAAAACTATCTTCTTTATATAGAGAGGTAGAGTAATCCAGACAGTATGTTCCATTTTTAAGGCAGTTCAGGTTAGATTTAGTGATACAGATGGACTAAATATTTCTCAGTCCATTAACAAAGAAAACATTAATTTCATAGTGTTATTATGAAAGCAGGACCTCTGACCTTATTGTACTTCTCTGAACACTGAAACAGAAGAAGCAAGGAAAAGTTAGTTTCTTAGGATCTATTTCACATAAATTCACATCTTTTCTGTAATTTAAACCTCCCTGCTTCAACGTTTTTCTGTTGTTTTCCGTTGTTGTGTTTTCTTCCTATTTCAACAGTTAAATACCCCAGAGTATTTTAATTTTATTTTTTTAGAAAACTTTATTCTGTTTATTTTTACCAGTTTTGATGGCATGTAATTTGACAATGTTTTTATACAATTATCCAGGAACTGAGGGAATGGAAATAAGTACCCCAAAATATGCCAGCTTTCTATCATTTGCATTCTCCTCCCTGTTTCTCAGAACCAATTTTCTTAAGACCAGAATAAAAGGCAAGTAAAACAGTACTTACGGCCTATTGTAACTGTAATTCCATAAATGTTCTGCTCAATCTGTCCATCTGCTAAAACGTTGCATGTCAGAGGATTAGCTAGTGAAGAAGTGTCATTAAAAGTGACACTGGAAACTGTTCTGTTTACTTCATGGTACTGTTCTTTAGGTACCACTCTATTTTTAATTTTCCAGATAATTTGATTGGCATAGATATTGCCAAAGTCAAGACAACTCTCATTCAAAATGCACAACGCTGTGAAACTGGAACCAAGTTCCAATACAGGAGACTCTGGGATGATGTGACCACATGACTGTACAAGTCCATCTGAAACTAAAAAGAAGAAGAATTGCATGTTTATTAAAAATTACAGAGTATTCCATAATCAATATTGTTGATACAACACTAGTGTACTGTTAAAAATATTATGTGTCTAAGCAGGAAATGAATTAGTTATTGACAGTTTTACAACTGAAATGCCTCAGTGGACCACCAAGCAGATTTAAGGGGCAAAACCAATGCAGTGCTCCCTAGGCTTTGCAAAAGTATTTTGCCAAGCAAGAAAAGCTCTATTAATAAACAGGGGCGTTTAGAGAGAGAGAAGAGTCAAGGATTGACTTTTTAGTATGTTTTGAAGGCAGGAGGCAATATACTTGAGGTTACTTTTGCAGTTAAAAAGGTATTTTCTATTGAGAAAGTTAACAACAAAAAACTGAGATAAGTGTGCACTTTGGCTGTGACAGACCAGTTCTAGAAGAATTGCATGCAAACAGTTAAAATGCTTGAATTGTCCATTTCAAAAGCTTCAGTGTGTATGCTATCAGCATATTTGGGAATTACAGTGAACTCTGCACATTTGATAGTAGTCTTTTTACAAGAAAACTTAATCACAACAATAAAATTGCAACTGTCACTACAGAGTCATATAAAAAGTATCAAGCTTTAAAGATGAAATAGATGACTGAAATACTGCCTTGAATCAACAGCCATACTAAACATTTTTATGATTACAATTTGCTACACAACAGCAGTGGCCCACAGCTCTGACTCTACTACACTAGTTCACTGGTAGCTTATTGCTTTACCACCATTTAGTCTGATGCAGACATGCTTTCATTTAGATACCATTTGGCATATGTGAAATTGAACTTCAGTTTGCCTCAGTGACCAGCTCCAGTGATGTCAGTGGAAACAAAGCAGTCTTCCACTGACCAAAGTCACTCTTCACTACCTCTGCACACAGACGAGCAATGAATAGAAGCAAAAGTGAGTATCCTGGGGCCAGTGCTCTTTAATGTCTTCATCAATGACTTGGATACAGGACTTGAAGGACTGTTAACAAAGTTTGCTGATGACACCAAACCAGGAGGAGCTGTGGACACTCTGGAGGGCAGAGAGGCCCTGCAGAGAGATCTAGATAAATTAGAGAGCTGGGCAATCACCAACTGTCTGAGTTTTAACACTTTTTTGCACTTCGGACACACAGACAGACTGGGAAATGAGAGGCTGGAGAGCTGCCCTGCGGAGGGACCTGGGGGTTCTGGTTGATACCAAGTTGAACATGAGCCAACAGTGTGTCCTGGCAGCCAAGAGGCCAACCATGTCCTGGGGTGCATCCAGCACTGCACTGCGAGCCGGTCGAGGGAGGGGATTGTCCTGCTCTGCTCTGCTCCCTCACCTCCAGCACTGGGGGCAGTTCTGGGCACCACAGGATAAAAAGGGTATAAAGCTACTGGGGAGTGTCCAGAGAAGGGCCACAAAATTGGTGAAGGGCTTAGAGGGGAAACCGTATGAGGAGAGGCTGAAGTCACTTGGTTTGTTCAGCCTGGAGAAGAGGAGACTGAGAGGAGATCTCATGGAGGTCTAGAACTTCCTCACAAGGGGAAGTGGAGGGGTGGGTCCTGATCTCTTCTCTCTGGCCACCAACAACACAACCAGAGGAAATGGCAGGAAGATGTCCCAGGGGAGGTTTAGGTTGGACATTAGGAAAAGTTTCTTCACCCAGAGGGTGGTGTAGCACTGGCACAGGCTCCCCAGGGAGGTGGTCATGGCACCAAGCCTGACAATATTCAGGAAGCATTTGGACAACATCCTCAGACACATGGTCTGAATCTTGGATTGTCCTATGCAGGGACAGGAATTGGACTCAAGGATCCTTGTGGGTCCTTTCCAACTCACAACATTCTATGTTTCTATGGTTACACATTATTTTACCATAGTATTAGGAGCACAGACTAGGTCTCACTATCCTAATACAACCTTGCTTTCTGCCCCCACCCCACAAGTATCTAGACAAAAAGCAAGTATGTGCTTCAAGTACAAGTCTCTTGTGTTTGAGACATGTAAGTCTTACCTTCAAGAGAACAAATATTCAAGAGTAGATATAAGCCATGGGTCACCCAGTTCCACCCAGAAAACATGCTGCACAGAATTCCTGTAACAGAGAAAGATTTTTTTTTTAAATTTAATCTATTACTCTTCACTTTAGATCACTGTCAAATTCAGATTTGTATTTGATCTGTGACAATTTCTCAGGTATGCACATTTACTTTCCTGAAAAGAGTTAGTATCTTCTCACTCTAGAGAAAGAAAGGACATATTGTTTCCATTTTCCTCACTGCTGTAACAGAATCCAATGTCTACTTAAGGCAACTGATGCAGTTTAAATTCAAGAAATGCATCAGCTTAAGGTTTTTGTGTTGTATATAGAGACAAACTTCACTGGCACTGATGTAAGTGCTTTGCACAAGATTCAGAACAACTCACCACAAAACCATGTGTCTCGTTCACGAGAGCGACTTAAAACACATTTAAGAATTATGAAGCAAAATGCTTCCACATCAAGAACTGTTGACTACTCTAGAAAAAGCATTAACTAATTCCTCAAAAACTTACAAGGGAGTTTGCAATTCCTCAAAAGCTGGGAAGTTTTTAACATCTTATGTTCTTTATTTCTGTACTGCAGCAGGGCTCACTTGTTCTTTGTTTTGACAATACTACAAAATAGTTGAGAGAAACTGAGGCCTTCACAGAGCAGCTTCTGCTCCAGTTGTTTTAAAGTCACAAAGCCTCTTCTGGATTTCTCAACTTGCAGTCATAAAGCAGCCCTAAATTACTAAAAGCAAGTAACCATTCTCTACTAGAGCATAAGAGCTACATTATTTTTAGTTACATACATGCTTCTTTACAGGAACAGATAGACTGGCTTAGTCAGATAGGGTATTTAGACCACAACCTGATTACTACAAGCAGAGTCCATACTGTTCTTAGAGCTAGAAACTAAACATAGAATTTCTAGGTTTACTAGGATTTGAGATGAGATTGCCTGTAGCAACTCCACTTCTGAACGTTTATTTTCACTGTCCTGAAAAAATCCTTCAGAAAACTGGTATTCTGAGCTTTGCCTCTAGACAAGGCAACTCACTAAGAAGTTTAAAGGAATTCCACAGTATTGCCCAGAAAGTAAAATTTAAAAGCTACATTTACTATGGAAGGAAAAGAAACAATTTATGCAATTTATGACAGGCAATACTCCTTTGATTGATTGCATGTAGTTTACTTTATCATAATGACAGAAAGATGCAAGGCATTTCATACAGATCAAGAAAATGAGAGAGAACATTTACACACTGATATATCAATACCAAGCCAGAATATAATTCCTTAACCATTGGCACATCTAAGCTTTTTTTTTTTTTTTTTTTTTTAAACAAATCAAGGTAGACATGTAAAGAAATATCTATTCCCAAGAATTAGAAACCAATAACCTTTACAACCGAGTCTTTGTAGGGCTCACCAACACCAAGACGTGTCAGTCTGTAAGGACTTTAAGAGCCATAGGACTCACTCACCAATATTTTTACTTGCATTTATACTTGTGAGTTCATTAGTCAAAGCCCACTAAAATTTCCTACATATAAATTTTATACTAGAAATGTTGCTGATTAGAAGACCTGACAATTATCTTAACAAGCATTTATATTTGTCACTAGAGGGTGGGTTGTTTTTTTTTTAAACTGACTAACAAGATTTATTTATAATTGGACTGTAGTTGTATGGCACTGAAAAATCAAAAAGCTGTTCATTTTTTCTGTGTTATACTCCAGTACTCTCACTGGGCTGGATTTAAAAACCATTACACAGTTTTAAGTGCAATACATCTTTAGATATTTATTACAAGTGTACCGTAAGAGAACTAAACCAACTGATTTTTGCTTATGAATGTAAAGTCTTCCAATATGTGAAAAAATAAGGTTTCTACCCACCCATGCATTTCTACATTTTAAAATCTCAACTGGTTTCACAAATTTTAATAAATTCATATGGTGAATACAATCAAGCTAAGAATATTCTCTTTTGATTTACATCTTCAGCATCTTGACTTACCCTAACATTTATCCGAAATACTGCTTACTCTAAAGCTTGCTGTGCTCTATTAAGGATAGACCTTAAGCTTTGTTATTTTAAGCAAGATTCATTTAAAGCTATTTCAGCTGAACAACTTGAGTTGCAGAAGATCTGAAACTCAGGAGAACCCCGAGGGCAGCTACAAGCTAGGTGGAAAAAAGCAGCAGCTCCACTTCCCCACAAATTGACAAAAGCTGCAGAACAACAGCAGAAGCAGCTTCCACAATGAAGGGGAAAGAGAGAAGCAGATTTAAAAAGGCAAAAAGGAATTTTTTTAAAAGAATATCCAATATAGTATTTCTATCCCATTTGGTATCACAATTGGTGCCACATCAGAATACTGGCAGCATTAGCTAAGTATTACATCATAACAAAGTTATTGTTTTTCTTTTTGTTAATGATTTATTTCACATTAAACAATATATCCACAAAACTATTCAAGAACTTCTGGTGTTAAAATCATATTAAGTCATATTAAATATGGCTCAGGCTAGTGCTTTCTAATCTGAGCATATAAAGATGCTCAGGTACAGGAAACCTGCATACAAGCTATACAAAAACTTTAAAACATAGTGCCGTCATTCAAAAGAAATGGTGCTAAACAGTAATTTTTCACCATTAACTGCTTTAAGTGAGACTAAGTTGCAGGTCTAGACAACAGCAATTACATAGCACAGCCCAAAGTTTTCTCTTTTACAGACTGGTGCAGTGTAGTAGGAATCTAAGCAGAAAGTTCAACCTGATACTGAACTAACATTGAAACAGCTACTTAGTTCAGAAGCCTTTTATTTATTTATTTATTAAAAGAAATAAAAAAAGCTGAATCAACATTTTATATATACTGTATAGTTGTGGACCAGTAAGTCAAGAGGAAAGGGAAACAGAGAAGGAAACTGGTGTCAGAATTTTGTCAGGTTACTTTCATAGTAAAGTTTGCTGAAGTGGGAAAGGACTAAAGTGCATCAAAATAGTACACAGTAAAAACAAAATGGTCAATTTAGAACTGCTGCTGGCGAGAGTCCTTAACTCACAGAACATAAAGTTAACAGAGAGGTAAAAAACAGTTAAAATGCTGCAATTACTTCCATGAAGACAGAGATATGAAACTCATACACCATGAGACCACTTCATTTATTCCCTCAGTCATGTGGGACTTCCATCATTCTTCACATCCTGCTACCGCTTTGAAAGGAAAGCACTGAGCCTTTTTGCCTGAACCTTAAAACTGATGCTTCAGATCTTGTCCTGTGAAAAGCTAATAATGGCCCCCAAGTCAAGCTTTATATGCACACAGTAGCAACAGCATTGAGTTTTATGACTAAGCTGTGAATAACAGGTTTTAAAGAAGTGTCAGGCATTCATGCAAAACAGGTATCATTACTTATTCTGAGCAACAGACAGTAGTCTTACAAATTAATATTATTTCATAAATCACAAAGGTTACCCCAAAAGGCAGCTAGAGCAAGGAACAGTGCACAAAAGTGGTACTGGACATCGCAGCTACTGCTTGATGTTTCATAACAAGCCAGGTAGTACTCAAAGTCCATCTAAAAAAGCTGTAACCATCCTCAAAGAATTTTGATTAATCAAGGTGTAACTGCTTTCTAATTAGAAATACTTAATCTACAAGCTTCCTTCCTTCTTCCAAGCTTAATTCCTTCTTGGAAATATCTATGAGACTCAAAAATCTTCATATGCACAGACTATTCTGAAATTAATTTTCATATTTAAAATACCTGTACACAAATGATATCTCTATCCCTTTCACCAAATAGGTAAGTAATTTCTCCTCGTTACTCATTCCTCTGCCTCTAGAAGGAGGCTTCTCCCTACCTCTGGCGTTTTAGCATAGCACTCAGAATAAAAAACCCCAAAGGAGCATAGATTAAAAATGACTGAAATACCTCATCTGAGGCACGTTGCTTGCAAGAATTAAGCTCCTCTTTCTGATACCTTCTTAAAACTGCAGATTACCTTCTCTGAAATACTTCAGACATTTTTGTGCCGCTAGAGAGTAGCTATAGTCTAAAACGCAAAAGAATTTCTATAAAATAATGTCTTAGTATTTCCTGTTCTCATCTTAAAAGTCAGACTTTCAAGACTGACAGCCACCAATGCTAGTTCTCTAATTGAGACAGTTCTTGTTAATATAACAATCATTCTAAAAAAACCTGGCCAAGAACGAGGTTTATTTATTTTCACACAACTGTGCAAGTCCTCCACAGAAGCAGCATGGGAGACTTACAGATGTGCATTTATCTCTCCCACCTCTAAAAAAATGTATATATAGGCTTTACTTGAAAAGAGCACATTTCTATGCATGTAAACAAGGTGCAAATATTTTTTAATGCGTAACTTCTAGGAAATAACAAAGTTTTCATCATCCTCTCATACTTTCTTATTATGATGCACTAACATACAGATTATAAATTCATTAAGTTCAGAACATACATGCTTTCAACAGGTAACCTTTTATGTATCATTATTCCTCTGAAAAGTAACAGTATTTACAAAGAGAAGTATAAATTTTACATTCTAGAGGTAAAAGAAAAAAGCTTGCAAATCCCAGAAGTATCTGACCTCTTCAGGTTATGGACCTCCTTCTCCCCCTCCCCTTCTCACTGACAGGACAGATCACTAATGACAAAACTATAACCCCACATAATTCTATTACTATCTTTCTCCTTCAGAAATGACTCAGAAGTAACAAGCAGCCACCAGCTGCCAATCACCTAGTCAGCCTAAAACAAGGATGAAAACTGAGACTGGGATTTATTCTCCTCTGCACTGCCAAGCACACTTGGCAGATTGCTTCCCTTTGTGCCTCAGTTTCATCATCTGCAAAATGAAACTAATGACACAGTTGTTCTTTAGGAAAGGCATCAGAGACCCACTGCACGGATGACAGGCGCTCAGGAGCGCATCAGAAGTTAGCAGAGGAGCCAGGCTGCTCACCGAACCCGCTCCTTCCCAATTCCCCAGGGAATCCCTGCGGTAGCTGGACCAGGTGTAAAACAAAGCGCGCCTTTCTTTCAAGGTCAGCAGCTTTCTACCTTCTGGTCTACAGACAACAGGAACAGACCACTTGCGAAGGCAACAAAACACCCTGTTATTCAACAG
>NW_010314105.1:0-10884 GCF_000700745.2 Antrostomus carolinensis
GCAGGGTCTTGTCCCCTAAACTCAGCTGCACGGGGCTCCCCGTCTGTCCTGCCAGCACTGGCCACCGTCAGCGACGAGTGAACGCCTGTGTGGTGAATGGGACATTCCAGCAAGTATCTGGAAGAGCTGGGACTTGCCCAGTGCCCCGAGCCCTCACAGGACACCAACAGCTTGTGTGGAGAAGCCAAGGAGGGGAACAGGGCTCGGAGTTTAGCTGGTGGCTTGGGGGTCATGGGCTCTCAGCCCCCCAGAGCTGCTCCTGTCACTGTGCACAAGCTCCTTAATTAACCAGGGGCTGGCAGGGAGCAGAGATCGTGGCTTTTAACATTTAACTGTGCAGAGTGAGTGTCCCAGTTCTCCAGTACCCCCCGGTATATCCGCACTGCCCCTGGGCTGGCTTCTTACCTTGGCACATTTGTCTACACTCACATACAAGCGCTTATGGAAGAGAAACTCTTCCGGGGCTACTAAACACACAGACACGAGCTCTGGCACAGGAAACCCTTGTCTGTGGGATGTACAGTAGCTGAGTATAATGTTCTGGGTGTATTTATAGTACATGTAGTGTGTGTGTGTGTGTATAGTATATAGGGCATTCCCAGAATATGTGCTCTGTTCACAGCCTTCTCTGGGCATCTGCTGTTGGCAGCCTCCATGGACACATGGACCCATGGCCAAACCCAGCACAGATGGTCTTGTGGCTTTTCTTTGCAGGTGGGTTCCTCCAAAGCATCCGGAGCTCTGAGGGGCGCAGGGTCCTGTTCATCCTGGAGCAACATGGCTCGGCGTAAAGCTGGAGAGGCTGTTTCTGCAGCTGGAGACCAACACTCTCTGTCTGAGTTTCATTTTAAATCCTTAGTGCCACAGCTGTAAATGTTTCTTTCACTCCACTTCTCATGCCGCTGGTTTTTAACACCCCCCTGGGTTTTGCACGCTGTGTAGGCTTGATTCCTGCTTTCCTGAAAGCTGCCAACAAAGCACTGAGCGGCCACAGAGCCCCATGCTGGCAGAGCCTCCTTGCAGCCCCCAAATGAGCCAAATGGGGCTACTTCACAACCCTTTTCAACCTGAGCTACTAGGATACTGCAGTAAATGCTGCCAGTGCCTCAGCACGCTCACACACAAGTTCCAGCTGAGCTAAGGAGCCCGTTGGCATCGGGCACCCTGGGAAACCCGCCCAGCTCCTTACCACGGCTCCCGTCAAGGAGGGCAGAGTCCTGCGCTCTGTCACTTGAGAAGGGGAACACGGAGCCCCTGGGTGCAGGGTTGGTGGTGGGGGACCACCTAAGACACCTGCTTCTGGAGGCCTGAGCTGAGCCACGAGATCGGCGTCACTCAGCACCCCACAAAGCTCTGGAGGATCCTGGCTGCCTCTGCACGTGTGGGTGCGTCCCAGCTTTGCAAAACCCCATTTTGCTACCATTAAAAATAAAATCACCTTTTAAAAGAAGAACCAAAGCAGCATTTCATTCACCTTGAACTCCACCACAGTTTCCTTCAGTGGGCCACCACCTCCTCCGGTGACAGACTAGGCTTTAAGTTGTGCCAATTTTGCTCAGCACCCCTGAGGGGAAGCCCCCCATTCCCCCCACCTGGCCACCCCTGTGGGAGCCTGACCCTGGGGAAGAGGGTGGGATAAATGCTGTGGGCTTCTCCCAGCCCCTCTATCGCTGCTTCAACTCTCCCAGCACACAACTTGGGGAGTGTAGAGCTGCAGGTGCTGCCTGCCTGCCCCCTGCCCACAGTGGCACTACTGCTGTCCTGCATTTATGGTGCTCACCACAGAGGGGTTGAGGTGGGAAGGGACCTCTGGAGGTCACCTGGGCTAACTCCCTGCTCACCTGGAGCCATTTGCTCAGCTTATCAGCCCAGATACTGGCACATGCCACAGAAATAACAAGCCAGCAAAGCCACAGACATCTCCAAGCATTCACTCCTCCACCTCTCCACCCACCCAACTGCATGTTCCTGCCACCACCCATCACAGCTCATTTTCTCTGTCCTTAAACACAGCACGGGAAGAGGCTGCCGCTGCAGGGAACTTTGGAAACGCAGAGTTCAGAAGTTCCACAGAGCAGCACTGGACCCACAGTTTCCCCCGTCACCAAGTGGAGGTGAGCTCCTCTGAACCCCAGTGCTGGTCACCAAGGCCCTCTCACCCAGGAAAGCCCACAGGGGCACTTGGATCATTTTCGACACCTGTGGCAGCCCTGTGTAGCCCAGCATAGCACGGCTGCCCGCAGCGAGAGGTACTCACATGCAGCTCTTACCCTGCGACCCCCCTGAGAGCTGGGGATGAGATTTCCCTTCAGACCACAGCAGAGCTACTCTGGCTTCCTCTCCGAAGAGCAGAGGAAACCCAAGGATGCTCCAGCTGCTCGACTGCCCTCACAAGCAGCGCAAGGGAAACAGAATTTGCACCAGTTGGAAAGAGCCCTCAGCCCCCCACAATATCCATGCGCCTCCCCTGTCACCACCTCACCTTTCCTCCTCACCAAAACAGAGGAGATGTAAGCAGGAGGAGGGCAATGGCAGGTCCTACTTCCTCTCCAACCAGGAGCTCAGAAGACAGCAACAGGCACGCTCCCCTTGCCTGCTTCCTACTGGGCTCCATGGCAGCAACACCTGAGACAGGAGAGCCCATCCGACAGCTACTAGATGTCCTCTCCAGCTCACAGTCGGTGCCAGGTGGGTCAGTGGGCAGACACAGCTTGTCCCCCTCCCCAAAACACCAAGGGTCCACACATCTTTTACATCACTCACTTTTAATTACACTGCATAAGGAAAGGCCTTTCCTTGTGCCAGGACCCCCTGGCACAGCCACCTGGGGAGCTGGCTGGCCCATCAAGTCCTCAGTAGGTTTAGTGGTTCCCCCTCACCCTTCTCCCTCGCTTGGAAGCTCCTCCTGGTCAGTCCACATCATCCCTGCAGCCCTCAGCATCCTCGCTTTGCAGAGACCTATTTCTATACACCTCTGTTCCTCCCCTCCTCCATGCCTGAGCTTTGCCTGCTCAGTGCCATGGGAGTCCCGCTTTGGCCTCCTGCAGCACCAGGCAGAGAGAAGAGGCAGGGCAAGAGTCATCGGTTAATAATTGTTCTAACCCCAATATAAATAGAAAAATACAACAAAACAAAGAATTGACTAGCTAAGAGACCCAATCTGCTGGGATGCCTGCAACGTGCTAGTGCAGAGTTCAGAGTGCTTGGTCCAGTGCATGGTATTGTAGATATCCAGAAACCTGTCCCGGCAGCCCCGCAGCCATCAAATCTTCCTGCAGCACCACACGTCTGTGCGCGTGCAGCCCGGCCGTGGTCACCTCACCCAAGGCTGTTGGCTCCTGGGAGCAGGCCAAAGGGGAACGGTTGATAATAGTCTGTTTATTGCTGTTAAATGGTAAAGCCATCTGTTCTGTGGAACGAGGATGTGGTTTGCTCTTACTTTTTGTGGAGGAATTTCATTTTGCTACCTGGAGAGACAGAGAAAGGAAAATGGAATCCCCATAGTGACAGGCAAGACAAGTGTCACTCTCCCCACCACCACCGGCCAAGCAAGCTTATACAGAGAATCACCCCTGCTGCCAGCCCTGGCTCCTTATCCACAGCCACTGGCCCTGCAAAGCTGGAAGCAGGTGCCTGCAGAGCAGGTCACAGCTCTGCCCACCCCCTGGGAGCAGTGCTGCACTCTGGGACCCCGCAAGCTCCCAAGCTCACCCTCCAGAGCCCATTTGCCTGGCAGTCCCCGAAGGGGAACATCTTACTAAGTTCACCTGGCCAGAGCATGTGTGGGTAAGACACAGGGGACACCAGCCCCACAGACACTGCTGCTCTTAAACGGTCAAGAAAAGACAAGAGGGCCGGGGATGGGATCTGAACAGATCAAACTCTCTTAGCCGTGATCTCCAATGACTTATCAAGGACTTGTAACCTCAGACTGGAGCTCTCATCTATCCCCGCTTACAGTGGAAAATGGATTCAGCCTTAGGATACTCGTGGTCAATTCCCACCACTGATCCCTATGGGCAAACCTAGACTGTGTCACTCTCCCCATAAGGAGCTGCATCCACCACCCTGAGTCACTGGTTGCTCCACTTGCCTCATTAGACCCACCCATATCCTTTGGAAGGCACAGACACAGCTCATGGCCCAAACTTTGGTTTGCCACCAGCCTCCAGACAAGTGGTAGACCAAGGGGCAGAGCCAACACTGTGCCAGAGCAGGGATACATGGCCAGGCACTGATCGCTCAAGGCTCAGAGCACTGCACTGCAGGAAACCACATGCAGTCACCAGCTGAGTCCAGCCACCCCTCAGCAGCTTATCTGCTGCTAAACCTGAAGGCAACAAGAAGCCCAAGCCTCCTGAGAAGCCAAGGGTTTTGCTGGTTCCTTACCTAGGCCTTTCAGGAACCTATTGACTCCACTCTGCTCTCCACTGGGAAGTGTTTCCAGGTACTCCTGAGCCCGTACCTCAAACAGACCTGCAGCAAGAAAGATGTCAACAACTTCTGTTTTGCTTTCCTGTAAATAAAAATAAGACTGCCCATCTGAAAGCCTACTGCTCTGGCTTAACAATAAATTGTTGCACATGAGAGGGAACAACTCACCCCACCTCCTCCACCAGGTGAGCCAGGATCTGGAACAGAAGCTTTGGTCTGTGTCTGTAGGGCTCCCAGCAAAGAAGCCCTGCTACCACCTCCTCACTCACCACGGCAAGGCTGACTAAGCTTTTGTACCTCACATGGGGAGAGACAAAACCTCTGTTCATTCTGCTATGAACACAGCAAAGTCCAGAAAGTGAGGTCATCTGGGGAATCATCACGTGGGATTTACCATGCTGCAAAACCTCTTTTACTCATCCACCTGTTCAAGTGTCCGCTGCTCATTAGTGCTTGGGAGGAAACTGCTAAGCCAGCACCAAGCAACAGCAGGGATGAGAAATTTCAGCTGCCAGTAGAGCCCTTGGGACTGTGGGATAACAGGAGTGAAACAACAGGAGCAGCTCTGGGAAGGCCATGAGTATCTGTATTTTCTGCTAGCCAAAACAGTTATAACCAATCCAACCAGTTGTTCCTCTAGTCACAGGAAGGGGATATGAGGCACTGCAAGAATAAACATCATTCCAGCAGTGTACCCCTTCTGTGATGGTCCTGATGGGAATTCCACATGGAACAAAGAGGCACACACATGGAGGATACTGCTTATGTCCCTTACCGCAGTGGTGAAGGGTGTCTGTAACACCAACCTCAATGAAAAACTACTAGATCACGCACAAAAGCCCCTGTTCTCCAGCAGCCAATTCCCACACACTGTGCAAACACTGTCTCACCATGCTCCTGTGAGGCAATGTGCCCCTTTGGGAAGAGAAGGAAATAGAGACAAAAAATCCCCGAGTGACTCCTTGAAGGCCACACAGGGGTGTTGGAACAAACCATCAGCCTGCACTAGTGCTTCCCTACCACCTCCCCTCCCTCGCAGTGTCCCTGCACAGACACTGCAGCCTCCACCCACAGTGCTGGGGATGGAGCTGGTGGCTGGTGAGCATCTCCTGGCTCTTGTAGGAGCAACAGCAGAGTTTCCATGACTGCAGAGCCCAGGCAGAGCCCCTCACCTCTGACCCCCTGCTTCCGCAGCTCCCGCTCCTGAATGAAGCCCCCAAACATCTGCGTCTCCATGAAGACCTCCAGGAAGCGTCGGAGGCTCTTGGAGGAGACAGACTTGCGGAAAGCCTCGCGCTGCAGGGTCCGCTCCTCGCGCTCAGTGGGAGTCAGGAAGAGGGAGTAGTGGCCCACGATCTCCACAAAGAAACGGACAAAGGCCTCGGACACCACCTCATTCAAAGGGCTGGTCTCTAAGGAGAAAAGAAAGAGGCAGTGGTGAGGACAGGGCTGTGAGGATGTGCTAGGAAAAGCCCTGGGCACAAATTCCCTGGCTTTTCTAAGATCTAGCCTGAGCAGAAAAAGCTGCTCAGGAGAGACAGCATCCTAGGAAGTACTTGCCACGGAAAAGGACTGGGTTGCTACTACCTTGAAAGCCACCAAGCTTTGTCTTGGCTCCCCTGCAACCAGGAGGTGCCCATACTGTCTCAGCCCAGTTGCCTGTGAGCTGCATGGCCACTTCCAAGACTGCAGCTCTGCAGGTGGACTGTCCCCTGCAGGAAGATGCATCACTCAAAAGGTCAAGCAGCAGAAGGGGGCCTGTGGGACCACCCCCTCCTGAAAGGAGTACAGGTGTTCCCTGAAGCTGTAAGGGAAGGATGGACAAAGCAAGAAATCCTCTTCACACAAAGAGAATTGTCCCCAGTGCAATGGAATATTTAATACAGCTTCAACCAAAATCCTCACCTACCTCCAGTTTCTGGGGTGCTAAATTCAATACAAGCCTAGTTCTCCTCTAAGAAAGCGACAGGAGTAAAAGGAGCAGGAAAAGATGTGGTTTTAAGCTGAAAGGCATCGTGCTTTACCCTGCTTGCCATTGACAGGGCTCTCCTCCTTGTCACTCGCCAGCTCGTTCCTTTGCTCCAAGATGTGCTCTAGGGCGGCCTGCAGCTTGCGGGGCAGGATGGAGTCCTCATCTTCCATCTGCAAAACAGAGCCACCTCCTCAGGGCCCAGGGCTGGGACAGGGCTGGCCCCTGCCCTTCTCCTCACCAGCTCCTATACATTCCCAGCACGGCAGGGGGAGCACTAAAAATGAACCGTGGAGGAGAGGAAGAAGGAGAACTCTAATACACTTGGCATGTTCCCAGCACCTCCCAGTGCAGGACTACCAAGAAGCACGAGAGGAAAGAGAAAGGGGGTGTCTTGTCCCAGATATTCCCCTATTCTGGAAGAATTTCAGGTGTTTGATCCAAGAGGCTACTGGGCAGTGCTCACCCACAGCCCCACCATCTGCCTGTGAGCACTTGCACCACCACAAAGAGGACGTGTCTGAACAATGCTGGCGTGCAGCCAGGTGAGCACAACCCCCTGCTCAGCTCTGCTCAGGCACTGGTCCTGTTGCGGAGGCGTGATGAATTCCCATAGACCAAGGGACTGACAGTGACTCTGTGTGAGCTCCTCCCAGCTCTCCTGCTAGCCCTAGCTGAGACAGTGTGATTTAACTTCAATCTCCAAAAGAGAGGTGCAGGGTAAAGCATTTCCCCACAGCCAAGGCAGCTGGCAAGTGAGAGCTGCACCGGAGGAGCAGCTTCCACCCACATGCTACTCCCTGTACCAGGAGGTGTGCTTGCCCCATCCTACCTGTGGGACCTGGGCATGGCAAAGGCTGATGCAGCACTGCCCAGCGATCTGCCAAAGAGCTCAGGGGCAAAACTAGCTTCCCAGGCCAGCAGCACGTTTGCTCATCTGTCCTCTCCCCTTCAATACCCCACTCCTCCTCTCCACAACAAAGGGAAGTAAAAATCAGCAGGTGATCTCATCTGCAGAGCAACATACAGGCTCCTGCATACTGGTTCCCTACTTGTGATCCATCCAGTGCAAGGAGAGAGGAATCACAAGCTCCTTGGGCAGGAAGAGAGTTGAAGAAATCATCCTTCCCTGCTCATGGCTGGGTATGTGACATGAGGTGGACTGACAGACACAAGCTGGAAGAGCCCACGCTGCTCCCCAGCAGAGAGTGCTCAGCCAAGGCTTCCCAGCACTACCTCAGCCTTACAGGATGGCACTTAAGGACCCACAGTGCTCAAGTGTCACCATTTCCCCTCTTTAAAACAAAAAATAGAGAGAGATATTGCACAATGATTTCATTCTCAACAGCTGTGGTTTAGGACTCTGATATTACACATGTACACAGCAACCCCTATAACACTGCCAACCACAAATCCTGCCTCGGTTTGCATGGGGAGTAAGCAATCCAGCCAGCCAGGCAGGTCAGTGAACACAGACAGACGTAAGGTCTGGTGGAAGAAGGAGACAGAAGATGAAGGATATGAAATAGCTCTGCTCACCTGTCTCAGAAATCGGTTATTTACAAGGTCAACGACGAGGACCTAAGAATGAGAGAGCAAGAATAAGAAGGGGAAGTCATTATTTCCATTATCAGAGTTTATCTTAATCTGTAACTGCTCTGGAGGAAACGCTTTCGCCTCTGCCCCTCCTACCCACCACAGCAGCTGGAGCAGGCACCCAGTGTGAGCCAAGAGTAGAGCCCTTGTTGCGGCTTTCTAACAACATAGCTGCAAAACACAGAACAGCCTGGACAGCAGGAGACTGTGCTCCAAGCCTGGCCCACCGCTCCTCACCGCCATGTCGGGGCCAGAGCTCCATCTTTTCTCCCTATGCACTCCTGTCCCCTGGGTGGGCAGGGAGGGAAATGCCTCCCCCAGCACATTAAGCCTTGTTGTGTTCATCCTTGTGCACCATAAATCTGGTTCTTAACTATTTACTCCTTTCATTAGGCACCTGTGTTAATTAGAGGAGCAGCTATCCTGGCCAATTTGTAACAGCCATACTTTAAGACTTTGCACTAAGGCCCTCGACAGCACTATGCAGAAACCAACAGAAACATTAATAAAATCACCTCCTCCCTGTAGCAGCCCCACGGTGGGAGATCACAGTCCCCTGCCTTCCCAAGCTGTGGGCAAGGCAGGGTGCAGCCCTCTGCCTCCCCGGGGGATGTCCACCTCCTCCCTCACCCCACGCTGGCAGGAGCCGGAGGATGAGAGTTCAGCTCCCTCATGCCGGCAGCTGCCAAGGCAGACTCTCAAGTGCAGCCTTTCTGGGACAGCAGACAACTCTGCCCCCACTGGAAGCACCCGAGAGCAAGGTGGCAGTGTGGGCCATGGCTCACCTCCTCAACCGGGAGCTCCTTCAGGCGGGGCAGGGAGCTGGAGAGCAGGCCGATGAGGAAGGGGGTGGGCGAGCACACGATGTCGATCATGGAAGGTGGCAGCACAGGGATGTAGGTGTGCTGCCAGGTGAAGGGGTACAGGAGGGCCACCGTGGCATGGCAACACTTGGAGAGAGTGCTGGAAGATGAAACACAACCAAAGGCAATGGCTGGTCAGTCAGGAGATGAGTGGTGCTTCCTAGAAATCAGAGCTCTTTCAGTTGTTCTACGATTGATCTCTCTAATTACTGGGGGCTTTCCCAAATTTCTGACCCCATTTTTTTTCAGGCTTGGGAGCAATGACTTGAGACAGAAGCCTGGGTTACAAGAAATGAACCTGGACCACACACATGAGACAAGAGATGAGTCCCACTGAATCCAGGATCTGCTCCTCCAGTGTCCCGATGGGAAATACCACATAGACATAAGGTCTTCCACGTCACTGCCTCTCATTAGAGAAATGAGTTTATTCTCTCACAGTGTGTCTCTCTGGCTGTTCCCATGGGAAAGCTACAGGTCTGAACGCACAGGGGCTATACTGTCCACAGACAGCACAGAGCTGTGGGGTGCAGAAGAAGGCTCCACCACTACAGCATCTATCTGTTGGGCTCCACTGTAGCCCACTTACCTGCTGGCGATACTCTTGGCCTCATCAGTGCAGCTGGATGTCCTGCCTGGATCCCCTGGCTAAGCCCTGAGCACAACCTGCAGCCACAAGGTCCCCAGCTGTTCCTGCAGGTCGTTCCAGCCACGGTCCATCCCTGCCCCTTGGCTTGCTACCCATGCAGCATACATCCTTTGCCTTTGGGCAACCCTTATCAGGAGTAATGGCATGCCAATGGCACGCTTTTCTACCGGTCCTAATCATACCGACAGCTCCAAGCAGCCATGCTGGAGCACAGGAGAAGGAGAAAGGCAGCGGTCTCCAGCTGGAGGCTGCCAAGCCTGGGGAGCCTGCCAAGGCTACTCAGAATCAGAGGAGAGTTAAATTCCTGGAGAGGAGCACACGGCTGGCCTCTACAGGATGCTACCCACGGCTCATGGGACCACAGCCTACCTTCTTCCCCCTTCAAATGCCACCAGCAGCTCAGCTCTAAGTGCCTTTGCTGACAACTTCCAAGAGGGTCTGTCCAGAAACCACATCAGCTCTCTGGCAGAAGGCAGGCAGGCAGGGTCTGCAGTCAGACACAGCAGAGCTTGCCACAGGGCATCAGTTACTCATCCATCCTGAGTCTAGAAGTATTTGTATGCATCAAGGGAGGGGGAAGGCTCGCCACTATAAACCCCGTGTATAATGTAATTTGATTTTACTAGCATCCAGGTCTGGAAAGGCTGGAGGAGCGGAGGAAGGCTGGCGCGGCTGGGAGGAGTCACGTTGCCAAGCCAGGGTGCCCAGCTGGCTCCTGTGAAACTCCACAGGGGAATTTACACTCAGCAACCTGGATCTGGCAGTTTATAGCTGACTCGAGAGGGAAGGGGCTTGATGGGTGTGGACTTGAGCTCGCTCTGAAAAGTGACACCTACTTTCCCTCCCCACTGCCCCCCGCTCCAGCCAAGTCTGGTGGATTTGATAACGCTAACCCACAGTGAGCAGAGCGCGGTGGCTGGGCTGCAGCTGGCTGGCTTTCATCAGGTCAGTTCAGTTTAGCAGAAGACAATTATGGTTGCTGGGACATCAACGTGACGGTATGAAGACATTAGGCAGCAGTAAACACTGTGAAATGCATGATGGTTTTTGAAGATAACTAAATCCCAGGGGAGAGACTGGAATCTGTTATAATGTGAGAATTTTATCTAGGACGGCAACAGGTAGGGAACGGCTGCTCGGGAGGGACGCCTGGGACGTGTGCACTGAGAAAAAGTCTCTTCCTGAGAATGGTTTCCTTTCCCTGTGCTCTCAGACCCTTATCTTTTTTCAAGAGGATACTCTACAAAAACAGAGGAGGAGCCTTTAAAGGCTGTGTCACAGAGTAGGAGCTTTAAGCCTTTAGATGGGAAAAAAAAACCCAGTTCCACATCTTTGTTTAGGAAGGTCTTGCAGGTATCCCACTCCCTTCTCTA
>NW_010314105.1:10923-31286 GCF_000700745.2 Antrostomus carolinensis
GCTGTGCCTGACCTCATCAGCAAGCCCATGTCTTGCTGTGTCTACCATATATGCAAGGCAGATAATTAATCTGAGAGAAATGAAAATAATGACACAACACAGACCTAGTAAGAAACAGGAACATTTACCCAAAAAAACCCAAACCACCAAACAAAAGTACACCCCAAACCACCCAGAAAAAATATGGGAACAGTATCAGGGTACATTATTTCTCTTGTATCTTTCATAGAAGCTAATCAAGAAAGGAATTGCAACAAAAATGAACGTGCCATCTTAGAAGTGCACTCCAAGTTAATGAGATCCTTTAAAAGCTGCCTCCTTCAAGGTGGTCTTACTTGCACACCCATACATTTCAGGCTATGCTAGCAGATGCAAAAGCAGAGGCTTCTCTTCCCCTCTGTTAACACAGAGCATATTTTCCACTTCTCATTTTCTGACTGATAATAACCTCAGTAATAAAAACAACATCATGGTGAAAGCTGAAAGAACTCCTCCTTTCATTGCTTGTGTGCAGCACTGTGGCCCAGCTCTTGGACCACCACCACTGGACTAGTCTTAGAAGTTTCCCTCTGTCACAAATCCTCAATCTTGAAGGCACATCCAACTTTCTTGCCTAAAGGTGGGAACTGCCTTTGTAGACCAAACTTGAAAACCAAGGGAAAGGATCTCTGTGATGCCAGGTAGCTCCACAGAGGAACAGTGAGCAGCTGTTCCATGGTTATTTATGGCATGGTGAGATATTATGACATGCTGTCTCCTATTTATGGTGGCTTGTTCTTTCCTCAACCCTGCTCTCAAGTCCCAGTGAATACACAAGGTATGTGAGAGATTAAGTGGGAGGAAAGATGGCTGAGGTCCAGTTAGTTGAAGTCACAGACAGAGCTGTGTGAGTCTGAAACTGTAAGCACCACGCAGTGGGAAGTAAAATATAAAGCTTCCCCTTCCACATTTCCATCTGTGAATGCCTCATCATCTCCAGGATAAATCCTAATGACCTCTGCTCTGAAACATTTCTCACTGTGGAAGACATTTTCAGGGAACAATACCAATAGGGTTGAGGTTTGTGAGCCTCCTTCAAAGGCAGAGCAGTTCAGAGATGGACACGAAGGAGGTAACACTGAGGTGCCTCTTCCACATGAGAATCAGTCAGACTTGCTCTCAGGGAGCCGCAGCTTGCCAGGAGCACAGCGGAACCTCGGTCCTTTGGAATGACTCAAGCCTAAGCACTCTCCTTCTCTTGGATATGGCACTCCAACGAGCACTAAAGGACTGCTGATTCCCACCATGGCTACTGAGCCTCGCAGAAGAACCCAGTGTGATAAATTCCTTTCATGCCATCTCTGTGCCCATGTGCTCCTCAGCCAGCAGCAATGGGGGAGACTGCCCAAACTACACCACAGTTGTAACACAGCAGATACCCCTCTGAGCAGAAGGTGAACATGGCCACTGAAGTTCTGGGACTGCTCAATCTGGATGCCTCTTTCTGTGAGATGTGCACAGAATCCAGCACAGTTGATGTGCACAACACAACCAGAATGGTTTAACACACTCTCAAAGCACTAACTATTTCAGTGTCAGTCAGATCTTTTATACCAAACAGGCAGCCAATGTCTTTGGCTAGCTACAGCCAATGTCCCTACAGAAATCCTGATACCCCAGGACTCTTGCACCATAACCACGTTGACGACTGCTGCCATTGCAATAATACTGACCCAGATGCTGCGTTTTGCTTGGTGCACTCCAGATGCCATCAGGAATGAAGAGGTCTACCTGATGCGATTGCAGTGTGCTCTGGGGAGTGCCATGCAGGCCCTCAGGCCACAGAGGTCATATGGGACACAGACACCACTTTTTTAAGGCTTTTAGTTTCAACAGCTAATCCTTAAAATACTGCAGATCTTTAAAGTGCATGTTCTGAAGGGTTCATTCAGCCTCCTGTGGGGAACACAGCTGAGCTGCATGTTTGATGTCACTTGCACAGGAGCCTGCAGCAAAGACTGAGATATCACTAGTATAGAGGCTAAAAAGTATTGATGTACATAAAGAACATGTCAGATCCCTCCCTAAAGGATCTGGATATAGACGGACACACAGATCTCTCTGGCTGAGCACTCCCTCGGTCAGAACAATGGTATTACAGACACCCTGACAACTCAGAACAGCTCCTAAGGAAGGATACTGGTGGCTCAGATTGGTTGCTTTCCTCCCAAAGTTCAGACTGACTACAGGGTTCCCAGCTTTCCACTCCAAAGGCAAGCACCTATGGTAAAAAACCCCAAGCTGAATCCTTCTTTGGGTTTAGGATACTTCATGATTTCTGAAAAACACTACTGAATCAATCAGCATTTTGGAGTTTAATGCCAGGAAGCCCTTTGCTCCCTACATGAACTAAACTGCTGAAAATATGCTGGGATTTGTCAATTAAACATGGGTTGATTATATGTTTTTTCTTTTTTTTTTATTTTTTAATAAGCTCTGCTACAGTAGGATTCATTTTACAAACACCTTTGGACTTCTGACACTGTGTCACATCTGGATTTACTTATGATGGATCACAGATCTGGTTTACAACATTTAACAGGCACAGGAGCTTCCAAACTTTGCTCTGTGACACAAATCGCCAGGACAACGCCAGGTTCCATCAGCTGAGGGGACCGTCACTGCCTCCCACCGACGTGCCAGGTTAATGCAGGTGAAGACATGAGCATTAACATGCTCTGAAGGAACAACACTATTATATGACATCCAAACTTCATCCTTGGGTTTCTTCTTCCCCCCAGCCACAATACAAAAAGGAGAAATCTAGGAGGCTGGGAATCTCAGTCCCAGATCAGACTGTCGTTGTAGCACATGGAAAAGGCTTATTTTGATGATTAATTACCTTTTACTGGGGATGACTACATTTAAAGTGTCTCCTCTAATTCTTTCAGATCTGCTTTTGATAACAATTGCCACTTTGTGTTGTTGACACAGCTGTGGTTTCTGGCAGGGACAGAGGCAATTGCTCGAGCTGGTCAGATCCACAACAAGCTTTTGAGGAAGGAGCTCTGGAAAAAGGGTGCCTTGATTTTAAGCCTATGTATACAAGCTCTCCTGATTTAAAAAGTCCTCTCTGTGTACTCTTCTCTAGCTTTTGTTCGCTACTGCACTGTAAACTTTAGTCCTGGAGTGGTGGAGGCCATGGCACAGCTTAGGCACTGCAACGCCAGAGCTGCTTTTGTTTCCAGGTGATGCTGCCTGGCACGCAGTTCGAGGCACTAATGACCAACATTTTAGAAGACATTTTCCAGATAAAAGTGGCAAAATTTCACAAGGCACTGAGAGCGAACAAAAGCTAGAGAAGAGTACACAGACCAACAAAGTTTTAACAAAGTCATTTTCCTGGGTTGCAAGGCAATGTACACTCCAGTTTCCATAGTGATAGAGGGGAGGGGGGAAAAAAATCCAAAACTAATAAACTAAATTCTTTCCTTTTCCGTTGCCAAGCTGTAGATTGACAGGTCTTTAAAAACACTCAATGTTCATTCTAAAGATGGAAAAGACAAAGTATTTTACTTGCTGTACACTTGTTAGATGCATTTTTTGGCTCAGCTTGAAAACATTTCGCAGTTCACACAGTATTTGGCAAAAGACCTTTCAGCTTTCATTTCCCACAGACTGATTTTATAGCAATTAAAAGATGTAAATAAATTGCATACATCATTTTCTATGTCACTCACACTCAGACACACCTCTAAACACATGTACAGATGGTTGTTGATAGTGCCCACATGAAAAACTGCAAAGATGAATGATACATGTAATTTATTATGCATCTTTCACCATGTCACCTGCACTCTCCCCATTAATCTATCTCAGCTGGATTATTTCTAGCATTCCTAACCTCTGAGCAGTTTCCAACAGCTGCTTTTATCTTTTTTTTTTTCTTCTCTTAAACTATTGCTAAAAAGTATTCCTTTTCTTTCCTCTGAAACTGGCATTTTCACCCCTGAAGTAAATACTACTTAAAATTCATTGAGTTCAATGTGTTCCTGACCAAGGAAAAGTATTATTTGAAAAGAAGGTCCTGTATCTACAATACCATCAGCTTTCCACCAACAAGTAGAAGACATGGTTTACCTTACGAAAGGCTCAACAATTCAGTGCACTCAAGTCACTGGACTGGATTAAAATACAATAGTTTACTTAATTTTGAGGGTTATTGTCTTTGTTCTCTGTTTTTCAAGCCTTTACAGTCCTTTGGGGTAATTATCAAGTTCTTTCTCCACAAAAATGAGGGACAGAGAAACTTCATATTTTGTCACAGGAAAAGAAAAAGACTCTCCTGCAATTGCTCAGAGCAAAGTCTTTTCAGAAACATCAAATACTAAAAGTCTTGTAGAGATCTGGCAAACCTACAGTAAATATTTGAGTCTGAGCCCTGTGGCCTAACAGTCCCTGGATCTTTAAAACGTGACAATTCTTTTTTTCCAGAAGAAAGCTGTTAATGGTATATTTAGAGATTCCAGAAACTATGATTCTATAGCTCTCTCCCATTCTCTTTTACAGACCTGGGCAGCTGAACTCATTCCTAAGGACCCTGGATATACTGACAAATGATACAGAGGGCAAAACACCATCAAAACCCATAGGAGTGCTTTGAATTAGAGATATTCTGTAACACACACCATGCTCAGAAAACGTGGTGGTGTGCTGTCATATGAAGATGTGATAGGAAAAGATCGAGTAAATAAAGGTTTATTCTAAAGTGATGCCTTAAAAAAAAAAAAAAGAAAAAAAAAGTTCCCTCACTTTTATTCTTACCACCCAGCCCTCATGGAGAGATTACAACATCATCTGTCCCCTTAAGAGATTTTCTCAAAATGTAAAATTTGTCCTACAGAGAAGGAGAAAAGCGTGCCATAATAAATTATCACATAAATCATATATGCTATGTAGAAATATAGCATTTGGATGAATTCTCTCATTTTCGATGCAAGTCTGAATGTTCTGCATGAAACTTGTGGCTTAAGTATCCAGAATACTAAATATCTATGCATATAATGTATCAGTTATTATAATGAGGCAAATCTTCCCCTTTCTGACCCAAGGCAGCTGTCAAAAACTGCAAGCAGCCAGTGTTGCCTGGATGCTACAGCTTCCTTCTCTCCAGCCTTCCTATTCCTGTGATGAGATTGCCTGAGTTCTGCCCACAAAGAGCCCTGGAACCCTGCAGGTTGAATTTTTCCCTTAGCTTTCCTGTAGAAGGGGCCTCCCCATCCTTTGCCCCAGTGCTCAGTCCCGGAGCTGCAGCCTGCTGGCTGGAAGTTGTGAAAACAGACAGCTTAGGGGCACTGTTCACTCCTGAAACCTGAGCGTGCTCCGAAGTGTCATTACTCATCCAGGCAGCTTTTCTTTCCCCAGCCTTGGCGAACTCTCCTCCCTGAATCCTCAAGTGCTTCAAGGGCTGGAGAGCTGCCAGCCACCAGCTGCACAAGATCTTAAAGAAACCTGGGTCCATTTTCATAATTTAGGAGAGCAAACAAAAAAAAAAAATTTTAAAAAACCCCAAACAAACAAAAAACAAAACCACAAAAAACCCCAAC
The DNA here is from genome assembly GCF_000700745.2 of Antrostomus carolinensis. Classification (NCBI taxonomy): domain Eukaryota; kingdom Metazoa; phylum Chordata; class Aves; order Caprimulgiformes; family Caprimulgidae; genus Antrostomus; species Antrostomus carolinensis. The sequence goes on from NW_010314105.1 coordinate 16,509, forward strand.
AAAAAACACAAATTGAGCAGATTCAAAATAGAAGAAGGAAGGCCTCTGTCTCATTCCCTCCTCACTCCATCCTTTACTTTCACCTCTCATAAGAAAAAAAGTCTGTAGGAACCAGTATTAAAATACAAGCTTTAGATTTAAGAAGATTCTGTGACATGAGGGAACAAGCCAGAAGGGACAGTGACCTTTGCCTGAGGCTTGATCCTTGGGTACTCCAGCACAGCTCAGTGGGGAACACTGCAGCATCATGGAGCAAAAGGAGAGGTTTCATTTATTTAGCACCAGGCCTCTGCTCTAAAACCATCTGGAGGACAGGGAATATGGCTCTCCCTGGGGACAAGATGCAGCATGCTTCTAGAAAGCTGCAAAGCGAAATTATGGTGCATGGTCCGAGTTTCCCACTCCTGGGAAGTAAAGCCCTACTCACATGAGATAAGAAGTTAGAAAAGAGGAGAGAAGGAAAAAAAGAACAAGGCAGAGAGATGAGTCACTGCAGTCTTCTCAGCCTTCCTTCCTCGGAAGCATTTTGTTTAAGGAAATGCAAGAGGGTACCTGAGCTTGTCTGCGATAAAGATCACCCTCCTTTCCAGAAGCAAGGAGGCGAAGACTCTGCTCAGGTGCCGCACGCTGAGGGATGTGAACAAGGACTCAAAATCAACGTGCTCAAGCCTGGAGTCAAGAGGCCGCCGCAGCTCAATGACCTGTTGGAGAGAAAAAGACCAGAGGTCAGCTCTTGCTGTCCACCCATACTGTGGTGAGCACAGACAGCTAACAAGCATTACCAACGGCGCTGGAGAGCACTGCACAGAGTTAAACCCCCAGACAGTCTTTCCTTGTGTTACCTCCCACAAATCCTTCTTCCAGATGAAGCTGAAGACGATCCAAAGTCCACTCCAATGGACACAGCATGAGACCAACCACAAGTTCTCCCCTCCGGACTGAGGACAGGGAGCGCTTCATAAGGAGGAAAACTAGTTTGTGTCCAGCTAGGAGTGGTTTCCAGGATTTCTGGCATTCTCGCAGCAGAATGGCACGGAGGCTTTCACATTTGCACTCTCATTTTTACAGTTATGATTTTTTTAAATTTTTTTTTTACTGCAAGAATCGGGATGCCCAACCTACTGACTATACATTTTTTGTATCAGTTACAGAAGAGAGCAGCCTGTGGACATTTTTCTTTGTTTATATCTACTTAAGTAATTCCTGTCACAGCACCTTAGCACTTCATACTCTTTATCTTAGACAGATGCTTATCTAAATTGTTCCTGAAAGCCTCCAACACCACACATTTCATAAATCTCACAAGAAAATTATTCTGGTTCTGAACTACCCTTACCCACACCAAGCCTGCAGCTGAAACATGTCAGTGGCAAACTACTTCAGCTATTTGTTGTCTTATTCTCAGTATACACTCAGAACAACTGGTCACCTCCCTCTCTGTGGAAAACTTCTTGTATATTGGAAGGTTATTATCATGTGTCCTCCTTTGTCCTTTGTTTTCTATATTAAGCAAACAATTTTCTCAAGCTTTGCCTGTATTTTCTAAACCACTTAGGAAGTGGAACTAGTCTCCTAGTGTTTGTGTTTTTTGGAAATAAATTTCCACCAATGCTGGAAAGTAGAAAATTCGATTTTATTTATTATTCATCCTTTCACTTGCTTTCACAATTCATGAGTTTGTCTAAATCATACCATACTGTTACTTCTGCTCACTTTATGGCCCACTATACCACCAGATGCTTTTCTGAAGTACTGTTGCTCCCTCAAGTTACTTCCATATTGTATTACACTACTCATTTTTTCTTCTCAGCGTTTTGCTCTTCTCCATATTGAATTTCAGACCAAACATTCAGTTTAGCAAGGTCATTTTGAATTTTAATCCCTTACTCTCCAAACTCCCTGCAACCCATCCCAATGCTGTCATCTACCCATTGTCTAAATGTGGGGTTTATGCCATCAACCAGATAATTAATGAACATTAAGGATCCGAGAAACAAAACAGCCAAAACATTCTCACAGCCTGACAGCATACTATTTGGACTCTACTCCTCAAGTGCAGATTTTAACCAGCTATGCATGTGCTTTGCAGTAATTTCATTTAGTTTGGACTGCTTTCACTTTGGTTGAGGAGAATGCCATCATGTAGTGCCATGGTGAAAACCCCCAGACACAACCTGTATCAACTCGCTCTCTTTCTCTCACGTTCAAGGCACACAGGAAGTATGGCCAAGACCACATTCAATTTGGCTCCCTCCACCCTCCCACAGTCCCTCAGTGCTATGCTCAAAAGCTCTGTACTCTTAAAACCCTCCCACTGTCCTTACACCACAGTGTGGGAGATGCAACATGTACCCTCACCTCCATGCTGTGAAAATGCCATTCTGAAAAGGCTGCAACATCTCCCTTCTGTGGCTTCAGGTATTTTTTGACCAGAACCCTATGCCCTGTCCCACACGAACAGTGGCTCTGTATTAAGAAAGCTGGAGCACATGTTACGAATCCTGCCTTCAGGGAAGTTAAGTGTGGGGGAGACTTGAGCAGATCCAAGGTCATGTGCTGCACAGCATGGGGCCCACCAGTGTGTGCCACTTGGCCTCACGGCCAATGCCCTGTTTCATTTTGCCATATTAGCATGGTTGTGTCCTTAAATTCATTTTTACCATATCATTTCCCTTCTGATTCTGAAGTCACTGAAGTGTCCATGTCTGGTCCCCTATTTTACTTCCTAGCTTCTCCACACAGTTATCAGATAATCTGTCCTTGAAGATGAAGGACAGTGTTATGTCACAATCCCAACTTCCAGTCACCAATCCTGAACTATTTCATGGCCTAAATGTCCCTCTCTCTAGGATGGTGTCTTTACCTCTGTTCCCGAGCCTGGCAAGAAGTTCTTGACTGTAATTGTCCGTCCCAAAGCTGGGAAAGGTGCCTCCATGACACTCCTCATGAGAGGCTGCACCAAGGCAGGGGAAATGCCCCGTCTTTTCTCAACCTCGTCCAAGATCTGAAATAAAAGCATGAAGACACAAAAACTTGTAAATCAGGAGGAGGGAGGTAACACCAGGAATAAAGTGCACCAGCATCTACGTTGTCTCCTTAACCCAGCATGTACACAGAGCCTTGAATCATAAGGAAGAAGGTAAAAGGTGCAATTGAAGACTCTTGATTTCCTTCAGCTAGAGAAACCTAGCTCCAGTGAGGTCAATGGAAAGCTTACACTGTGCAAACTCCCCACCACCCCTGGAGTCAGGGCTCCACCTTTTAATCTCTCAGTGCTTGTGTTCTGGTAGTTCTGCTGAAAGAACAAGGCAACAGCTGACAATCTAGTTTTCCTTTTAACCATGTTTTTGCTAGTTTCTGGACATAGCAGGTAGTTGCCTTCCCAACACCATTTCAGGCCCTTTCTTCAACCATCAGCTTCCTTGATCCCCATTCTTGTGGTGCTGACTTCACTTTCAGATCCCTCTTGTCCTACAACACAAATTCCCTCACCCCCCTCACCTTAGAGAAGAGATTGAAGCATCCAAGGCGACTCACAATGCAGTAAACTTCTGGGAGACGCTTCCCTTTCCCACTGGGCTTTCAAGACAAACACAAATACACACACAAAAAACACCAAGATAATGTCACTTATAACTACTGCAGAGACAGAGTGACTGGTCTCTTGGTTCTGCAGCTCACTTGCTGGCTCAAAAACTGGCAGACATTTGACAGCACGCTGCTGATGACAGTACCTTAAGTCTGGCTCAAACCCTCGTATGCTAGAAACAGTGAGGAGAAATGGGCATATCCACAGTATGATCCCAACCTCCCTAAGTCAAATGACTAAAGCAGGCCAGACTGCTCCACACAGAGAACTCTGAGCCTACAGGACCAGCACAGGTTTTGACAGTTGTTCAGTAGCTTCCTAAACCTAAGGGAGATGAACTCTTATCTTCAGCTTAGAGGTGAAACAACACTCCATGGTCATAACATTAAGCGCTGGAGGAAAAGGTAAAAGAGCTATGCCTGGGCTGGAAGGTGGTACTCAGAGAGGGATTTTGGCTCTTAGCAGAGCAGAAGAGAGCAAAGCTGCTCTGTTGCCACTCTTTCTTTCCACACTGAAAGAGAAGAGCAGCAACTTCTACTTTCCAGAACAGGTGCCAGTAACACCAACTCCACAGAAGGCTGCATCTCTATGAAAAGAAAAAACCAGGGATAATTACCAGCAGCCTCCTACAGTATCCAAATCGCCTGCTTCCATCTTCCCCCGTCAGGACAAATGAGAATGTCTCACTGCAGAAAGAGAAACCAGGATGACAAGACACCCTCACCCACATTAAAAGGCTCTGACATACCAACCCAATAAACCCACAATACTTTTGCATTTCCAATACACCCCTCTCAGGGCTCTGCCCAATTTTCTACTGTAACAGCTCTCATATTTAATTAGCTGGATATGTAAATCTGTTTCTCATGAGTCAGGATACAAAGTACAGTACTTACCTGGCAAACTGATGGATGGGGGCCCAGTCTTTTGCATCAGGGAAGCAAAACTGGGGAATAGCTTTCAACTGATCTTCTGCCTCGCGCATGAATTTGAATGAGCGCTCGAGCTAGCAGAACAGAGACAAGGAATGTTTCCAATTAGTCATGTTGGGATGGAATGACTTCAAATATTTTTCCTGTGACAAATGAAGAGGTGATGACAGAGGCTAAGCTTCTGCCTGGAAGATATTAAAATTTCTGTGATTCTGGCTCACCTAATCTTTAGATATCTTAAAGTAACTCTGTGCCCCCTATTCCACCAAGCCCTGCATCTGCAGCATCTGCCCCTGCTGTATTGTGGCTTCAATCTGGGACGCATCTTCCAGCAAGGGGCGAGAGAACTGAAGTCTGAGGGGAGCATTGGCTACATCCCATTTACAAACACACTGTCACACTGGTTCTGTGTTTCTCCCATTCCTCCAAAATGTTCCTAATTTTGAGACAGACTATTGGTGAAAGCTGTGCCTTCCCTTTAAGAACATGTGTCTTTTCCCAAGTGTCAGTTTTCTTTAAAGAGAAAAGGAGGAGAAAGGGAATAGCTACATAAAAGTCACAGCCAAGGGTAACAGAAGATCTAAATCAGCTGCTCTTTCAAGAGTGAGGAATACCATGACAATTCTCAGGGGGTGACTGCAGCCCCTCTATCTTCAGTCTCACTGAACACTGACACAGCAGAGGGGTTACTGATAAAACATGTGGTCAACAGAGCAGCTGTGGCTTCTCCAGCTGTGCAAGTGCACCACGCAATCTGAGACATGTCAGTGAGACTTTCCCGACAGGCACCGCACCTTCAACGGGAACTGCTGGGTAACTTCAGGGACATAGGCAGCCCCAGTCTGCTTCTTGTGCAGTGACACCACAACAAAGTACTCAAACAGCTGCCTCTCTTGATATTCAATCAAATCCCGTTCCAGGGTTTGGTACCGCGGCGTTTGCTTCAGGCGAGATTTCACATGCACCAGGCGCTGGCTGTGAGCTACAGAGAAAAGAGCAGAGACTGTGACTTTGTCTAGCTCTTTGCACAGAGCACCAATACTGCTTTGCAGAGACTTACAGATAAACTTGAAACCACCTCACTGCATTTACTTTGTCAGTGGCCGAGTAAGACGTGGGAACCATTTGGAAGCTGAACTATAAATATTGACAGAGATGGGACCTAATCTTGTGAGTGCCATCACCCTGAAGAGCTTTGGCAGCAGAAGGATTTCATGGATAGCTTTTACAGCTGAAGACAACCCAAACTGAGACATACATGGGACACGGCATAGCAGATAATGTCTGGGCAATCTTCCTAGCACTCATTTATGCATCTTTCAAAGCCAGCAGGGTTAGGTGATTGATCGCCTTTGTTCAAAGGACGCTGTGAGTAGCGATCCCCGTGGTTTTATAAGACCAGCACTTGGGTCAGGCTAGGGCTCCACTAGCTGAGTAATGCTGGGGACTCCCAGCTTTGGTAACGCAGGCTGGGCCGTAGGCCAACAACAAAAAACCTGAAAAGAGGTGCAAATGAAAAAGGTTGGCTCATGCCAGTCCTTCCTGTGCCTAAAACTTATCTCTCAGGGCCATGTTTCTACAAGCTCACCCAAGACAATGGGAAAACAAGAAAAACTGCCAAGAAAGCTGTAACTGCAACGCACATGAGCTGTGGGACAATAAACATTCCAGCGCAGAAAGTAATGAAAAGCTGCCTGCTGAGAAGAGACCAGATGAGATTCCCTAAGACCACCCCCTTGCTTTGTGTTACAGTTGCATCCCAAATTAAATCTCCAGGATGTCTCCCTTAGTCCTATGACAAAAGAAAGAAAGAATTAACTACAAGCAGAGACTACAGGACATTCTCACAACTGTGCTTTTTGGGAATATGGGTGGCAAGACAACATTTTGACAGAAACAACACCACAGGGATACTGCAGAAACTCCAAATACATTAGACATATACTTGGGAGACAGGGTTTCCTGAGAGATGGTATAAACTTCAGCACAGACTCTTGACCTTTTGTCTGGTAAAGTTGTGCTGCTCGTGGACTATTCCAGACAATAAAATTTAAAGCAATCTCGAAGTGTCTCTTAAACCAGAGAGCGTAACGGTCCCTGGGCAGCTAAAGCTCTGGAAAGATGGCTCAGACTCCTTTCTCTCATCACCTCTTATGCTATTTGCTTTAAGGCTGTAATTCTTCAAAAGCTTTCAGAAGTGGTTTCTGTTTCACCAGGAACTTCAAAAGGAGCAGTGTAACAGCAATGCAGAGAGCTTCTGAAAAGCTTGCTCAAGCTCTGCACTGTTTATATTCTGCACAACCTACTACAGATACCAGGACTGTACTGCTGTCATCATGGCAGAGTTTGTCTTTGACATTGTTCCTTCCCAAGGGTCAGCACTTACGGCTTTGACATGCAGTCTGATGATTGCTGTCTGATGATTTACTGTGTCTCAGATGATGTACGGGGACTTGCTAAGCAGAGGTAACTGGCTGGTGTGTTTGGTCTGCTAAGTTCAAACATACAAAATCTAAAGTCCCAGATAAAAAGGACTTGCTAAATAATTTCACTTTCCTATTTAAAAATAGGAAAGTTGACAGTTCAAAAAGGCACAAAAGCAAAATGCAGGCGTAGCTAGAGCAAACAGCAAGTGCCAGAGCTCCTCTTCACACTTATGTAGATTTGCACAGCCACTCAGATCCAGGTGTATATTGTTCTGAGTCCAGTGCTGTTGGATTTGAGGTGACTTCACATGATCTCCATCATTCTCTGTATTGGTAGTTCCTAGCTGTAATTATACAGATGTTATAGAGAAACCCAGGGTGTTGCACGATTCACTATGGGAACCAGTAAAACAAGAGTTTGAGTCTTCATGGCCACATCTACACTGCCTCTCTCAGCGGCATCTGAACATGGACTATATTTCACAACATCATGTTTCAATCAGCTGTGAATGTAATTTCTGGGCAAACCTTCTCTGACTGCCTCCAGGTGAATCTGAGAACCTGTCAAAAGGTAGGTGGTGGCAGCAATTTTCAGCTTGATCTTGCTAACACAGCAGTACAGATACAAGATTTCCCAATGCAGAGGACAGCAAGAGCATACAGTAGTTCTTGTGTGGGAAGCACAAGACAGAACTCAGTCTGAGGCTTCTGTTCTAAAAACCTGAAAGAGGGTAAGGACAAACACTCCAAAGCACAACGCGCTGCGGTTGACACAGAGGGGGAACTGCTGCTTACGCCTGTCTTTTCAGCTTGGGAACTGACCTGCTACCCAGATCAGGCGTGCAAGTGAGTTAGGAAACTTTGGAATCTGAGGGAGTTTCCATCTTGCATTCTAACTCTGCCAGGACTTTGAATTTGCCATATAAATTCCCCGAAGATTGTAATGCCACCACCATGTCACAGGGGTAATTACCAGTACAAGCTTTCAGAAGAGCATTATGGAGACCACCATACATATACCTCTACTGGAGTGCAGCAAACAATGCAGTGTAGGCAACAATTCAGATAGTGCAATTCTGTTGTCCTAGCTAGTTGGTCTGACTGGTGGTTTTTCTCCCTAAGTAAAAGCGCAGTGGGGTTTCTGAACACCCAGTCCCATGCAATACTGCTTCTGTCAGCCTGGTCATACATCTGTGACTGTGTACTTCAAAAAATCTTATTGTATTTCCACAGTGTCCAAGCCATCTCCTAGGAAAGCCAGTGCAAAGAGCTTTGATGGGAATTGGAACAGATGTTTGTTTTGGACTCCTATAGTCCCCTGCCCACGGATTTTCTACTGCAGTATTGAGATCTTCGTTTTCTCACTGCATTCTGAGTGGAAACAAAGCTCCTTCTCCAAAAGCAGAACGCAGATCCTGTCCCAGGATCTCAAAGCAGAGTTTATCAGGAGCCATTTGCTCCCTTCACACCTTTGCCTTACCTTTCAGCTTCTCTTCAGTGTCACTGTCTGATTCGCTGTTTTCATCTGTAACTAGGAAAAGAGAAAAAGGAAGATGAATTAAGTAAAGCCTGTTTATAACTGTGCATTTCTTATCACTGGCATGAAAAAGCCAGGCCTGGAAACTTCAAGGGGAAGACAGTATAGATCCCAAGGGCCTTGCTCTTTTCAAGGGTGCATATACCCACAGACATTTAGCTTACCAACCTTGGTATCTTCTCATTCATTCAAGGAATAATAATAATAAAAACAAACAACAAAATAAATTTTGCAGAGCCAAAAGAGTTGCATAAAGAATAAAATGCCAGAGCGGTATTTTATCCAACTCTGTACAAGCACAACTCCAAGGCAAAATACTGATTAATATGCAGCAGTTTGCAGGACAAGGGATAAAAACAAACAAACAAACAAACCCCAATTGCCAGACTGAATCAGACTCAAGATCTATATGGTCAAATAGCCTGTTTCTGTCAATGATGCCTTAGACACTTCAGAGAGTGGTACAAAAAATGATGTAGAGACAAGCCTGGGATGCTTTCCCTGAAGGTTCATATAACACACTCATCCACCCTGTGGGTGTATATCCTATATAAAATAGGATAAACAGTCGCAAGTAATTGTGGGAAACAAATAGAGCTGGTGGTCACCTTTTGCTGGAAATTAGGGTGTTTTGGAAAAAAATACGGTATTGGAAGGACATAATTTTAAGATTTACAGAGATGAGAATTTTAAAAGTAATTGCTCTGAAGTATCCGAACACTTCTGGCAAGTTGTTAATTGACAGTGGGAGGTTGAAAGTCTCAATCTTGCTATGATGGAGATGGTCCTATAGTCAAGTCTAGAAAAACTGAATCCCAGCTGAGGCCATTTGTTTATTGGGATGCTGAAGGAACCAGGACTGTTTCAAAATCTAGTATCTTCTATTGGACAGTTCACTAAAGTGACACATTCCCGCAAAATATTTTGATCTCAACAAATCAGTCTCTTTGGACAGAACATTCCTTTCCAAAGCTTCCAGCCTGTTCCAGAAATAAACATCAAAAAGGGAGACATTTTTAGTTCGACCTATAAGGTTATCATGTAAAGCCATGGAATGAAAATGAAGCATGAAAACAAAAAAAAAGTTCCATTTTAATGGAAGCCTTTTGGGCAGAGGAACAGCCTTTATCTTCCCAAAAGAAAGGGTAGAAGCCCCAACTCAATCTCACCCTGGAGAGGAAGAAGTGCCAGAAAACAACACATAAATCACTAAGCCAGCCTAAACTCTAAGACAAGTCCTCAAAAAGTCTTAGGTGTGTGATGATTCAAAGTTCCTTTACCTTTCCCTGAATTGCTCTCTGTAGACTGCGATAGTCTCTTGACGCGTTTCTTTCCCCTCCGTGCCTCATAAATGGCATTGATTTTCAACACAAGCTGCTCAGCAAACACACAAACAAACAAACAAACAAACAAGGTTATTTTCCTCCCCAGGCAAGAAAGGAAATTAGAAGTTCATGCAAAGTGCTCTCTTTCCCAACCCTGGCCATATTGAAACTCTTCACCTGATGGCCCAGAACTGACAATTACCAGCATCTACCCTGCACAGCAACCTGCATCTACACTGCCAACGACCACGCTCACTCTGGTACAGAAGCAGTACAGTCATGCTGGTGTGGCAGGAGTCAAGGGGAACAAGCCCTGATGAAAGGCCAGGTCTTAATACACTTCCACACTCTGTGGCCATATGAGCTCAACGATGCCCACCTGGGCCTCTCCAGACTGTGGTCCACACTCCAGTGAGCACCAGAAGGTCCCTTGGGAACCCGCCCTGGTCTGAAGGTTTGAAAAGTAGAAAACTGGCTGGAAAACGCCAGCAAATTTTAATGTCTTTATGCCTTTAACATCTGCTGGAAAAGCCTTCACATCAAGCACGGGGGAAACACATCATATAAGGAATGCTGAAGAAATTGAGATGGGTGGGAGCCAATGATGCCAAAGTACTTCATCCTAGTGGTTGGCTATGCAACCCTGGTCTCCCAGCTGACCAGGAGAGACGACATTTCAGTCTGGGGCATAGCTGGGCTTAGTGGCTCATTCAGTGCTTCTGGCCTCCCCATCCATCCCTGAAGAGGAGTGGAGTTGCAGAAGGACCATGCCAGGCTTCCCCAAGCCTCCTCAAGCAGAGCTGCCTCCTTGTCAAGGTCCCAGGCAGGAGCAGCAGGACATGGCCACAACATCCAGATTTATTCCAGAAAGTCTGGGATCCCTGCACACATGTCCTGAGAGGTCAAGGGAAGACATGCCCACAGCACACTTCATCAGGGAACTCTGAATCCAGGTCGTTTAAGTGAGAGACGGGATGCTCTGATGTGGAAGTGCAGCCTCCACCCAGCCACCCAGCTCAGGTCTCAGGTTGATCTTGCCATTGACACAGTATATCTGAGTTCTGAGCTTGCTCTTAAAGACTGCTCAGTGGCACTGCCTGGTAAATATGTACTTATAATCTTCCCCTCTAGCTGATATAAAGTATGTGTGAACACACTGATAGAGCTCAAGCCCACGCACAGATGTGTAGGCATATCGGGAAAGACAACCCTAGACATTTGTAGTTTTTGGATCATTCCTGAAGAGCTGAGGTATACAGAGAGGGCATTCAAACATCAGATATGCTAACAAGAACACAGATCTGGCAATCAGGATACAAAGAGACACAAACACATCCCTTTTTCCCCCAGATGAAAACTGTGGGTTCAGAAAAAAACCAAAATCACCACAGACAGTCCCTGGTAGCCTCTGCTTGTCCTGCAAAGACTGGGATAAATAACTGTGTTTTTATAACTGTGTTTTTGAAACATTCAATAGATAGAGTGCTGCCAAACCTCATTTGGACTGAATACACTTCCTGCTAGTTCTGGAAGAAAATAAAATTGAAATGGAGTCATGCTGTATCCATATATGAAGTAGGAAACATTGCTTCAGAAAATGCTTATGACTACAGACAACCCCTTTTGTCACTCAAATGTCAGCATTTTCATCGTTCAACTACAATCACACTCTACCTTGAATTAGAAACACCCAATGCATGAATCGGACCTAGCAAAGAACAACAGATTGCCAGGAGAGAAAACCAACACAACACACAGACAATTTGTGATTGTCCTATCAAGCACAGAAGGAAATACAATGAGGTATGTTTTTTGCAAAAATATTAATTGCTTTTTTCCCCTCTGACAAACTTCAACTCTTATGCCTTTTTTTTTTTCCCTTCTTATTTTATCTCTCCCGACAATCATGATATCTCAGATGGAAAAATAACTTCTTCAAAACTTGCAGAGATGTTTGCCAGCCTTCTCCTTCAGGCAGAAAGAGGGTTAAACACAAGTCAAGCCAACTGCCAGGACAACAACTATACTCCAGGGATGCCACAGTGGAAACTAAAGAAACATTGTCTCATACTCACGCTCCTGCCTGGGAGAAGCCAAGCAAAAGAGAGAAAGCCCTAGACTTACCTTGGGAATCTTCCTTCTCCTCTTGCCATTCTGAGGGTCTCCCAAGAAGAAGAAGGTGTCATCTGGACTGCTGGGGGTTGAGGGAGGGCTGATTTTGGATGGTGACCCAGTCCCATCACGGCTCAGTTTCCGTATGTCTGGCAGTTTGAAACTCCGCCGCTCTGAGTTTTGCCGGAAAAAAATGGGCTTGGAAAGCAACTGGGAATGAAGGAGAAGAAATGAATAAGCACAGCACCTTATGCACCTTTGCTTCACTGCCAACACTGTCGTGGCAGTAAATCCAGTGGGGCAGCCACAGCACTCGGTTAGCAAAACAACCCCCCAAACTCTGAGAACGCTCACAGCTTTCTGCAAACACGAGGAACTTGCCCAGCTGCTGGGCTAGACCAGGACTATCTTGACCAGAAATGCAACCATCCCATATTCATTCCAGACCAGAATGTAATCTCAGGGGTTGGCCAAGAAGCCTTGCTCCAGTGTGAAAAAAAAAATCTCCCAGGACTTGTGTAATCCAGAGGCTGGGACTGTAAACAGGACAAGACTAACCAACCAGCCAACCACAAGCATTTGGGATACGGAGCAACTAGTCAGGAGGAACAGAGAAGCGGTGAGACTAGACAAAAATCACTGTCAATACGGTTGCCTTTGACAGTAGCCAGAAGAAAATATGTCAGAGGAGGGTACAAGAAATACTGTGATAGACAGTTATGGAGACTAGTTTCCTCCTAAGCTCATTAGCAAGTTCAGTGGGAGCACAACAGCAGATATTTAAGTACCAGCATAAAGTTTCTAAAGTCCCTGACCAAAACTAGCATCAGAGAAGCAGAAAGCTCAGCTTCAGATAAAGAAAGGCAAACCACTTCTCACCAGAAAGATGCTCAATAAGAACCCTTTTTGTCTCCTCCTACAGAATTTCCCAGCAGTTATGGTAAGTTTAAGTCACACTTTTTGTTGCACCGTATCTGCACTCCCAGAGGATGTATCTGTGTGGCACTAAGCAGTGTGGAGGAGAGGTACCCAAGCTAGTTCTGAACAAGTCACAGCAGCATCGTAGCTGAGGCTGCTTCCATCAACAGACACTCAGCAGAGTTATTAGCCAGACCAATTCATTCATTCAGGTTAGCTCAGGTGTCTCTGGATGGTTTGGCAGAAGACATTCAACTCACAAAAACGCTTACCACCCACAGAGAAATCACATCTTAAAATGAGTTTGGGAAGAGCCTCCACACTGAAGAATCTCATCCTGCACTAGTGATGTAAGCTACTACTGAAAGTCTGTTCAGACCCATTCTCCATCGGTCTCTAGCCTGAGCAGGCTACCCAGCATGATTCACGCTGCAGCTGCAAACTCCTTAGTTGCCAAGAGAGCTGCAGCACTGATTTTCTGACTGATGCAGATCATGTTTTTTAGATGTCAAAGCACTGTAGTGTAACTACTTCTCCTCAGCTCTTTACTAAGTGTCTCCTGCTGGGAACCACAGCTATGGTGAAAGGCATTCCTATGTAACACTGCAGCTCCCTTTTGATAGCACAGGTGGGAAATTAGGGGCCACAGGTGATTGCAAAGCTCTCTAGAAGGAAATCAACTTCATCACAACACTCATATATGGACCCTTGCTGCTCTAGTCAAACCAGCAATAAAGAAAATGGTTTGAGAACCACAGAACAATTTTCACTTTTAAGTGTTGAATTATCCGAAGAAAGCTCAGTTGCTGATTAAGCTGGTTGGAAAAGAGCAACATGTCAAGAAATGATGCACGTTAAACTTCTGAAAATGTTGGGTAACAGTTCTAATAATAGCTGTAGCTTGGAGAGTATGGGAAAACCCTCTGGTCTGCAAAACCATGTTTAGACCCCTGCTATCCACTCCGAACCCAGTTGTTGCCAAGATGACTTCTGCTGTCACACTGCCCCTGCTGCTCCAGACTTGGACTATCTAAACAGACAACAGGAACCAACCAAAACAGCTCAGGAGGCTGAGAGCAGGGCTGGCCTTGGTAAGCTCAGAGCAAGAGGTGCAGACAAATGTTTTACTTCTTTTGGTTTTCACTGCCAAGAGGAACATGGCACCAGGCTGTGAGCTGTGCTGCTGGTGGGGACATCCTTTTAGTATCGGCCCCCATAACCAAGTTACCAGCAACCATCTCATCCAGGAGAGAGCAAAAGAGGTATCCTAAAGCAGGGGGCTGCAGAGGCACCTTGGCATCAGCACGGGCAGACTGCGTACTGCCCACCAACACTGAGCCAAGATGACTGCAGGGCTTGATTACCCAAGCACTTAAATACCCTCTTTGAGGGCAGGAAGAGTTTTCTTGAGCTATATTAGCAAAACATCTTCCCCTCTATCAGGGAAGGCAGCCCTGGTGTGAAAAAGTGAGAGCCAACAAAGCACTTGTATAAGGGAATGCTGGTTTTTACTTTGCTAAAGGGCAACAAATATCCTCTTATCACACTGTACTCTGAGCAGTGGTAAAAGACAAAAAGGAAAAAAGTCTGACATGATGAAAGCCAAATCAGCAAAACTCCACTTTTTCCACACAGAACCTGGATTTCACCCAAAAACTTTCTGGAGCAGGAGAGGTGGCCACTTGAATCAAAGTACCTTAGTGGGAGTCCCAGGTACAGAAGAGGTGGGGGATGCTGGGAAGGTCAGGACACATTTCTTCCCCAAACAGCGGCTGTTGGTCTCAATGTCTTCATAAGGGTTTTCCTTCGATGGTGGATCTGCAGCAAAAAGCCACAAGCAAGACAATGTAAGTGCAAAAAATCCTTGAGGTTTGCCATAAAAATCTGTTTGGGGATCTGCTGGCCTTCTCCCACCTCCCACATCACACATAAAGACCTG
>NW_010314105.1:31472-41663 GCF_000700745.2 Antrostomus carolinensis
TCCATAATTATATTTCCTTCCTTACAGTCATCTGTTTAGAAATGTCTCCAAATGAAACTGTGAACTGAAGGCTACCATAAGGGTCCTCTCTCCTCTGCTTAAACCCCGTGTTTAGGGGGACCCTGGGTCATCATTTAATTGGGGCTGAAGCGATGTGCTGCTCTTGGGCTGACTCTGCAGAAAGATTTAATCCACTCTCTGAACATGGATGTCTGTCACCCAAAATAGGTTTTCAAGCATATCATGGATGCCTCAATCTCACATGCTCCTCTTTAGAAATAGGGAAGAACTCACCTAACCTAACCTAAGCCATCCAAAGTCAGGATGCTCTCTCCCTGGAGGAGGGGAGGGGGAAGGCACAGCTCTAAAGTAACATTCAGTTCATTCTTACTTAGGATCCCCTCAAAAACACAAGGCCTGAATGACCACACAGAGGTGTACCTTTCTTTCCACTGATTTTGGAGATGAGGCATACAACTAATCTGAGTTTTAAACACCCAAAATTACACATAATTAACTTCTTACACTCCACTCTTCAGCAGTGCTGGGAAATGCAAACACAAGTGTGTTCAGAAAGAACACAGAACTCTGAAAAAGCAGGTTGCGACATCTCCATCTGAGTCTCTAGGAAACCAATGACAAAGGTTTAGCCCAAGCACCTGCATGGTCAGGCAATTTGTTACGAGACTTCTCTCTTCATTGCCATCACTTCACAGAATCACAGAATGTTAGGGATTGGAAGGGACCTCAAAAGATCATCTAGTCCAATCTCTTACCATCCCAGTGGGCAGTCAGGACTCAAAGCAACTGTCTTTCTCTTATTGTCATGTAACTATTGGCTGTGAGCAAAGACTGGAGGTCATCAATGCTGCAGACCTCTGGAGCAGGGACAGCTGTAGGATCTAACTGGCATGCTCCCACCTGCCTGCCCTGCTGGGGCAACAGGGCAACAGTGCAGCTGAAGTCTTCACACAAGAACAGAAATCCAAGTCTTTTCCAACACGGTCTTCTATCTGTGGCTTGGTGATACCCAGCACTACAGTGGCAGATCTGAATTCACCAAGGAGGATAAGGGAAGCATGTGTGACACCAGCAAAGCAAGTCTGCATGAACATTTCATCAGCAAACATGCTCCCCTCTCTGAAAGTGGCTCCACTTTCTAATTTCAATGGCTGAAAATATACTCCAGCTGTTGCATAACTGGGTAGATTGAAAAAAAAAGAACAAGCTTGGGTTCTGTTGCCTAGCCCATCTTCAAACTGCTCAGCAGAATGTCCAATTAGCCTCAGTCTAGAAGAAAAAAAATGCTGTTTCCCTCTTTTTGACAAATAAACCTTGTCATCCATCCTAGTACAATTTCCAATATTCCAGGTAAGCAATAGTGAACAGGTAGAAAGATGGTGCACAAAGGGAATCTGTGTGACTTTCTGGGAAAGGGAACAGCTCTCCCACTAACAGCTGACCCCCCCCAAGTCACACATATAAATATGGGGTATATGTGTGTACTTGCATGTCCTGATGGACGCACATGATTATATGTGGGTCAGCACTAGTGTCTCAAGGCTGAAGACTGGGTTCCCCCTCCACTGGTGTGGTTTTCACATGTTGTTTTGTTTTGTGGACTATACCCGCCTGTGGTCTTGTGAAAAACAAAACTGTAGGTTTTTTTGAGTTATCTCTGTCCACCCCTTTTCCCAAGCTTCCATGGTAACACCACTAGGACTGCAGGAACCAATTAAAGATCACTGACTCAAGGCAAAGCCTAAACATGCAACAAGAAAAGAAAAAAAACCAAACATGCCCCATTAGCTGACAGCTACCCATAACTTTGTTTTCTTCTAAACTTTGCAACCAAAAGCTCAAGGGGAGAGGAATTTTCAGCCTGGTATTTGAGTTCCCTGCAAGCTTGGGACACAGGGGTGTGCTTGTGTTTGAATGGATGGATTTGCCTGTACAGCCACCCTGTAATGCTATCCATGTTGTTCCAGCTGATGAGGTGACCCTTACTTGGTGGTTTCTGAGACCTCCCACAGTGCCCCAACACAAAAAAAATGCCAGCAGCTGCTCAGGCACTCCCTGCTCCTTTGGCCCCCTCAAGTAAAGAGAAGAAAAAAGCAAACACAGGGCCTCTAGCTCCACAAATGAGGAAGACAGCTTCAAAAATGTCACAAAGGACAGACTGGCATCACCTTATCTGCCATCAGTCCCAAAGGAACACAATTTCTTTGAGAGATATTTCTTATCAAGCATGATCAGATTTTATTCATATCAAAATAATAATGCCTGACCTGCTGCTGAGAAAGTGCAGCTCCTCCGTGCCGAACAACACAGACCACCTTTGTAGGATTACAGTTGCATGGCAAGAGCTGATGCAGCTATTCTCTTCCTATTTTGCTGAACTCAGCCAAGAGCATTACACAGCACCAGCCTACAGCTACTAAAACTTATTAAGGCTTTTTTGAAAAGGGATGCTTCTATTCCATGTTCCATAAAAGGCCATCTAACTCAAAACATTAAAAAACACTATATAAATTGAGAGTGTTACAGGAAATGATCTTTAAAATTGCACTGATGTGCCATCAAAGTTAGAGAGTGAAATAAAACTCAATTTCTGCTTAAACTTCAGAAGAAACTTCTTTACAGTGAGGGTAACAGAGCACTGGAACAGGCTGCCCAGGGAAGTTGTGGAGTCTCCTTCTCTGGAGACATTCAAGACCCGCCTGGACACCTTTCTATGTCATCTCATCTAGGTGTTCCTGCTCCGGCAGGGGGGTTGGTCCAGATGATCTTTCAAGGTCCCTTCCAATCCCTGACATTCTGTGATTCTGTGATTCAAAGATTGTGGGACCTAGTTTCTTAATTTCAATGGTACCTAGAGCCATACACAATCCTATTTCTGAACCATGCAAATGACTTCAAGGCTGTGTTTTCAGACTGTTCATATTATCTCAGCGGTGACAAGCTCACCACAATGGACAGACCAAAGCTGTGAGAATTAGTCCACAGGATAAAAGGAAGACGGAGGAGAGATGCCAGCAAAAGATAAAAGCTGGTTCCCACATGCTTCAGGTTCATCTTTGAAGCTGATGAGTTTTGAAATATTCCATCATTTTTTTTTTTCTTATTTGCCAATAATCTGCGTAAAATGTGTCTTGGCTTGCATTTGGATAATGAACATACTTTATTCAGAATCTCCGGTGAGTGCCTATTGACCATGAGTCTTCTCAGTTACTCAGCATTAGCAGTCAAATCCCTTCCCTGTCCAAAGCTCCTACCCAGTATGTCCTGTCCAAAGCTCCTACCCAGGATGTCTTCATAGACGTTCTCCTCAGATAAAGTGCGTGTGAGGGCCAGCTTGGTCTGCGCGTACCAATCCACCCGGCTGTTCTCAGATGATGACTGCAGCAAGTCTTCAAACTCATACGACTTCCTGCATCATTGATGGGAGAGGAGAAGGAGCAAGGAGGAGAGTGATACAGTTAATCAGCATTTATAACCAAATCACAGCTAATTCACTTCTCCAATATGCCACACAGCTGGCAAAATGAATTACTGAGAAGAGAACATTTCACAAGCTCATCCTATATGAAAAAGCAACACTGAGATCAGTTATTTTTACCAGCCAGACAAATAAAGGCACTTTGGGGATGCTGTAGATAATTGGGGTTGCCATGGCAATAGCGCATGGTGAAGATGCAAGTGTTAAGTGGCACATCTGCAACACGACACAGAACCTTAGGCCACGACAGGTCTCATTTACAGCGCAGATTCTACCCTCGGAAGAAATAGGGGGGCCCCAAAATCAGCTCTCTCTGAGCAGTACGAGAAAGCAATCGTCATATGCAGGATGGTAGAAAGGGTAAAAACAATTAAGTGCCCTCCACTAATGAACCTGCAAAGTTTCCATTTCCTTCCTGCACCTAAGCCAGGAATTTTTAGGCATCAGTTTATGCAGAGGGCATTAGAAACAGCTATGTATTTCAGGCTCCCCACCCCAAAAATGTGTGACAATCATGTGGGAGGGGAGAAAAGGCAAGAGAGCACTCCAGAAGAATATATACACATCAGGTTCAGTTAGAGGAATAGGTTTACTATGAACAGTGAAAATGCTGTGGTAGAGTCCAGAGATTATCATTCCATACCCTGTTCCAGACCAGCCGTAGTCATTTTGTAATTAAATAGATTTTCTGCTAAAAAAACAAAACAAAACCCCAAACTCCTCAATCTTGGACTTGAAGTTTAAGCCACGTAGTACAGTGACCTTAGAGCCCAAATCCGCCATGACTTATCCCATCACAGTTACTCTGTGGAGTTGTGCTGGCCACTCACACATTCTCAGAGAGAGGACTGAGTGCTGGTTCCGGCCAGCGAGGCTCCCTGGGGATTAGGAGTGACCAGGGAAGATCCGTCTCTCCCAGAGGGATACGGAAAGGCAGAACTCCACCATCAAGACCAACACCTTTGTGAAACACAGCCCAAATACCTGTGGTCAGTGTTGTTCTTGTGCTTCCCACTCCAGAGCCTCCTGCTGACAGCTGACGGGGGAGGAGAGGAGGGTAGAGGAGGGGGAGGAATGGATGGCAGAGGGGGCAAGTTTCTTTTATTCCTGGCTGCTGGCACCCAGTCCTCTTCCCCCTCGTGTTTGAAAGTCCGCCGGGGCTTTGGCAGTGGGTTGATGAAGGGTTTCTTCTCTGGCACCCCTGGCTCTGTGTACACATTCTCCACCGTGCAGTCCTTGGATTTCGCATGAGAAGTTCTTACCTCTTCTAGAGTCCCAAAAATTGGCTCACTGATTTCAGAGTCCAAGCTAAGAAGCCTTTTGTTGAGCTCAGCCCCACATAAGCTCTCACGGCCCTCGGAAGCAGCATGTCCTTGTACTGCCTTCTCCTGCAAGCACTGTGGGGAATAGTAAGTACCAGGTAACTGTGGCTGCAGCTCTGCTGAGCCGTCTTTCAAAGCCTGCTCTAGCTTCTTGACCTGACTAAGCACTGAAAGGTTCTCCTTCTGGATCTCCCACTTCCCACCTTTCACCTCCTTGCATTTTCCAGGGCTGGACTCCACTTCCTCATCCTTCTGTGCTTCCCCTTTTCGCTCTGCTGCCTGCCCTGTGCCTTTCTGAATTCCTGCTTTCCGCTCGTTCTCTTTGCCTGTGCCTTTGCACTCCAGTTCCCAGTTTATAAGTCTCTTGGTCTCCACTTTCCGAGTCACCAGCGCTTCTCCACTTGTCTTCTCAGTTAC
This sequence comes from Antrostomus carolinensis, assembly GCF_000700745.2. Taxonomy (NCBI): domain Eukaryota; kingdom Metazoa; phylum Chordata; class Aves; order Caprimulgiformes; family Caprimulgidae; genus Antrostomus; species Antrostomus carolinensis. The sequence goes on from NW_010314105.1 coordinate 36,711, forward strand.
ACAGGGCACCTTGTGCTCCTCTTTAACTCCCTGCTCCTCCTCTCTGCGAGGAGCAGACTGTGTTTCCTTTTTTCCTTCCCATTCTGAAATTTTGTCCTTGATGCTGAAGGACTTATTCCTCAAGCCAATTTTTCCAGGTGACCGTATATTCTGAGTGCCTCCTATCTGTCTCTTGATGATTTTACTGCTTTCTTTAATGTTCAGATCCACAGATGGGTCACTGATGATCATTTTGGGACTAAGCATGTTCTGCTGAAAGCAGTCTAGCCTCGGATCCAGCATCAAGTTCTCCAAGGCTCCCAGAGGGTTCTTCACCACAGAAGAAACTGTTTCAGCTTCAGGTGTTAAACCCAGGGTGACAGAGGCACCTTCAGAACACCTCTCTCTGAAAAATCCACACAAAGGTCTTTCTAATTCCTTCACAGCTGCTGTATTGTTTTTATCTGCAAGCTTGATCCTACCAAAGACAAAAAGAGAAGAAACATTCACTGCCATTGTTCACCCTTGGTTTAGTCCATCAACTCCACAAGCTCTACTCGTAAAGCTGGTAACAGGGGAGGATGCTCAAACCACGTACTTGAGAGATGGGCTTAGGGGGGAGAACGCTCAGGGAAAGGTCATTCTAGCCAGAACACAGTGCTCTCCTCTTGTTAAGGCTGACACAGTTTGAAATTAAGTCTTTCTCTGTGGTAGAAGCAGGTGGCAGATGAGAGGTATTTTTTGCACATCAGATATGCTGATACCAATGAGAGGTTCACCAGCATTTTTGTGTGTGTGGGTGTGTTTGGAACTGCAGTGGAGTTTTGGACACTGTCAGGGCACTAAGCAGGTCCACTGCAAATAAATGCAAAATGGGCCATTTGCAAACAATAGCAAAATTGCTGCTGTCAAACAGAGGAGAAAACATATGATACAGCAGGCATTCCTCTAGTGCCTGCTCAGAGGATCTCTCTCAGTCCATCTAAATGTTCCCCAAATACATATTAATGTACAAAGACTGCACTGTTATTATTACATTTCTATGGCTCTACCATCACGTGGACTTGGGCTCTCATGCACCCAGGCATACTCCCTCGGTCCAGACAACATGAAGTAGCACCCAGACACCAGATTCAACATTCTCAGAGCAAAGGATTACACGTTTTCACTGTTTGAATCAAAACTGCACCAAACATCCCTAATATATTTAGTCTAGGGATTTCCAGGTGTGTGGTATCACAACACCAATATTGTGATACCAATATAGTGAAGTTCCAGATGAGCAGGCAGGTATTCCAACACAAAATGTTTCTGAACTAAAGCACTCAGCCACATCTTTTGGGGTTTGCCTGGGCTCGGGAAGGAGCACCTGGACAACTCAAGGTAGTTACTGGGCTGCAAACCCGTACCATGAGTCCCATTTAACCCCTGAGGTTTCCTGAGGTTCAACTCAGGAAACTGGTCCATTAACTTAAATGTATCAAGTGTGCCTCTTCCAGAACTCAGTGCTCTTGGAAGAGCATCCAGGTGGGTACCCTGTGTGCTGGCAGGCCTTGAGCTCTGTCCTCACATCAAGCAATGGTGGCAGCCATTGCAGACTTGGTTGTAGTGCAAACTGAGTCTGGGATGGGCTCCTGAGCAGAAATGGGATCTGAGCCAAATACTGTTCTTCCCTGGCCTCGCAGATATTTAACTCATGGCTCTCGCAGTGACAACATCATGCTTTGGTTAAGAGCTGGCAGTGTGAACACCACAGCCTCTCCCCAGGAGCAGGGCATCACAGTGCCACTGGTGGCTGGACTGCACAGTAGAGACCAAAGTTGGACAGGGAAAAACCTGCAATGGGTGGGGACAGTAGGGCTTGTCTGAGGAGTCTGCAGAGTCTCCAGTATCAAAGACTTCAAGTGCAGGTGGGGCAAACATTGACAGGAATACCCTCAGCACCTTAACCTGTAAGGAGGGGGAAGACTACAGAGCAGAGAGAATGTTTCCTTCCTTTTGTTTTCCTTCTGTTGGGTGTAATAAACACAAGCAAAGCACCCTGGTACTGAAACATGGAAAGCTCTCACCTCTCAACAGACGTGCAGACACTGCTTTCAGACTTGCTGCTCACATCGGCCACCTTGCTAGCTGTCATCATGTCAGCACACAGCAGGGCAGCAGGTCACCTGCAGACAGACACAAGGAAGAGGTGTTGTTCTGTGCTCAGCATTCTTCTCTCTTCCTTCTACACACACACACACGCATGTTTCTCCTTGAAATCCAGGAGAAAAGCAGAAGTAAGACATGACAAGTCTCTGAGGACAGTCCACTTTCCTCCTCTGTGAAATGGGAAGAGAGGTGATAGCATTACCCCTCAGAAGCCCAGGGAGGAGCTGATGGGTTTTGAGGGCAAAAATTATCTTTGACTCAGCATCAACTGCTGTACCATGACTTGAATATGGAGCATGTTTTCTGAAGGCTTTTATTGTTGCCAAAATCTCAGTGGATTTATATTGTTTTTTTCTCACAGAAGACTAAAAAACAATTTTAAACCAATCTGTGTTAAGGCCACATGACCGAAGTGGTCCCTGTGCATGCAACACTGTCACAATGTCCCCAGCTTGGGACACAAAACATTTTAGGCTGCAGAGACACTGCACTGCAACAACTGGTTTCCTTCTCTCTGGTGGGCCATGTTAGGCTGCTACTGATCTGATTTCAGAGGACAACACCTTGTGGGGGTAATATAAATCAGTCACATAAAATAAGTCATTCTGTTTGCCTCATGATTTCTAGCATACATGAAGCAACTGTTTCTCTCTTTCTTTTGAGTATGGTTGCTAACCAGTTAATGCAATAGACTCCTTTCCATTTTTATTGCCCCACAACACTCTTAACTGTTAAATAAAAAATTAAAAAAATTACTCTGCAACTAAGCAGCACCATCTCTCCTCACTTCTCAGGGTGGTCTGCCTGCTCTGCAGCACAGCAATGACTACAGGCTCACCATCATGTAGGCAACACTTGGAAAATCTGAAGCCTCTCAAATCTGTCCATTGGGCTGGTCTGCCAGATGCTGCCCCACGATGCCTAGCATTTGGCAACAAGACCAAGTGCTTCAGGAAACTTAGTAGGTTCTTGTTGTTAAAAAATAAAACCCACCACACCAGAAACAGTAAAGAACAAAAGTATTTCTTGTTTCTACCATTAAAGCATTTTGGGCAGAAAGAGGAAAAAAGAAAGAAGAAAAAAATCAGTCTTGTTTGTTCGCAGTTTTCTCTCCCTCCCTTTATCCCACACTGGCAATGTTCCTGAGGCGAGGAGTGAACTCTGGGTCAACTCAATGTGTACACACGCGGGGCAGCTCACAGCTAACCATTTAGCGGACTCTTTTTTCCCCAGACAATAAACCCCCTTGGCTTCTCTTCCTCATTAGTAACTGGAACAAACACCCACTTCACTTCTAGACACAGAGCAGCCTTACAACACTGTCAAGAAAATTTACCAGCCCAAGGAACAAAATCTATTCATCCATCCGTTAACTGTTACGGATTGAGAATAATGAAAAACTAATGATCGCTCGTGTCCTCAGCCAAAGAATGACTCACACAGGCAGCCAAAGCAGATTCCTGCAAAGCTGCAACAGAGGCTGCTCTGCACTTGGCTTACAACATCCCCAGAGCAGGATGGTCTCTTTACTCATCGCTGATCTAGTGCCTCGCACAGCAGGGTCAGCGGCTGGAGCTCCTCAGCGCTGCCTTTAGCAGCAAGAAACGTAACAGCAACAGGAGTCAGCAAACACACAACCCCCGTGGCTGCACTGCCACACCAAATGTTCGCTTGGGATGAGCTCCTCTGTCTTGGTAAGGCCACACAACTTCCCATCAGGAAACTCCATCTCTCAGCCTTTGCCAACAGCCCCCTAAGAAACACCGCCTTGAAAACAAAACATCTGGGTACGGACAAACGTGTGCTGGCGCTCAGCACAGTCACGTACCTGACACACCTCCTGAGGGAGAGTCCAAAAAGAAGATAACACAGAATAGGAGATACACTCGTTTCTTCATCTGTAGCAAATGGGACAGACCCCATCGCCCTCAGTGAGCAGAAGCCAAGCACAAAGCAGTTGCTGAGTGCTGCAAAAGAGCCTCCTGTGAAAGGAGCACCACTGCAATCAGCAGGTCAGCATGACTTGGAGCCAAGGCCAGAAGGACATCTGTCCCCCCAGCCACCGCATGTGGCAGGAGTAACCAAAGCAACACACTCACACGAGGCAGATTAAAGAGCGGGCCAGGAGCTTCCAAAGCAGTAACACATCAGATGCTGCAACGTGACAATAACCAGGTACCTACTGACACACCCATTGACAACACATCGCTTAGGGGAGTAAAGTCATCCCTAGGAGATACACGGATTGCTGTGCCTTCACCCTTGAGCATCAGGGTATACAGGGTGTCCTCAGCATCACCTAGGGGCTTACTGTAGCACATTAGCTTGTCCTGCCCACAATAATAAATATTTAACCAAACATGCTGGCAGACATGAAGGGAAAAAAGAGTCACCTCTGGAATAAAATAGCAGAAAATAGTAAGGTACCCCTCAATTAGTCCAACACTCAGATCATTTGCTTGGGGCCAGTCCCAAGCCCAAGTGAACTTCAAAGGTGATGGGATCGTATCTTTCGTTAATAAGGTCACCAGAAACAACTTGCAGGCCTGACCCAACACCTGACAAGAGGAAGCTGGGAAGGCAGTGATGGAAAATTCCCTCTAGTAAGAAAACAAAAGGTAGATTTCTCTACTGAGATTTGACTCCACAAGGTGCCCAGAGTTAACATGACAATTCACTGCAAAGGGCAAGGCAAGCTCCTGTTCCTCCTGCCTCCCTACATCTCTGCTATGATCAACCACACACAGAATCACAGAATGGTTGGGGTTGGAAGGGCCCTCAGGAGATCATCTAGTCCAGCCCCCCTGCCAAAGCAGGTTCCCT
>NW_010314105.1:41677-45827 GCF_000700745.2 Antrostomus carolinensis
AGCATCCAGGCGGGTTTTGAACATCTCCAGAGATGGAGACTCCACAACCTCTCTGGGCAGCCTGTCCCAGTGCTCTGTCACCCTCACAGTAAAGAAGTTTTTCCTTAGGTTTGTATGGAACTTTCAGTGTTCCAGTTTTTGCCCATCGCCCTTTGTCCTGTCACTGGGCACCACCGAAAAGAGCCCGGCCCCATCCATTTGGCCCCAACATTTCAGATATTTACACACACTGATAAGATCCCCTCTCAATCTTCTCTTCTCCAGGCTGAAGAGTCCCAGCTCTCTCAGCCTCTCCTAGTAAGTCAGATGCTCCAGGCCCCTCATCATCTTTGTGGCCCTCTGCTGGACTCTCTCCAGAAGATCCCTGTCCCTCTTGAAGTGAGGAGCCCAGAACTGGATGCAGTACTCCAGATTGTGTGCTGGTTCAAGCTCTCTTTGGAGCACCTCTGTGACCTGTTATAGCTTACTAAGAGTTTTAGACAAAGTAGCTCGTGGAAGGGGTCCAACATGTGCCCAGTCTGGTACGAGGGATGTGATGAGACTGTGGATAAGAGGGAAAAGAGGGAGGGAAGTGGGAAGAGAGAGCATGAGAGAATGTGACTGTAGGGATGGGGAAGGGAGACCTGGCAGAGGCTCAGAAGTGTTATCCAAAATGCTCTACTTTCCTGCCTCATGTGCAATGTAACCAGGGCCCTACAACTGCCTATGAGAAACAAGTAGTGGTGAGTCGAGTTAGCAGGTGACCCGAGAAGGACAGACATACAGCAAGCTGGTACTTCTTGACCAATTGCTGGTTTCTCTAAAAACCACACAAGAACTTTCCACTGGCAATGGGAGACACAGCTCCACAGCAACCCAAGCCCAGGGCCACCGGTCCTAGCACATACACCCTGGAGCAGCAAGGCCAGAAAAGGGGAGAAAAGATGCCGAGCTCCACTCAGAGCCTCATCACTGCAATTTATTCAGTAATCCCTGCCATTGTCTGGGGGAACAAAGCAGTCATCTGATATCGTTTCAAAATTAAACTGGGAAAGGAAGGACAGGGGAGGAGGCGGGAGGAAAGAACGAAGGGAAGGAGCTCTCAAACCTGTTGGCTGGACCCTGGGAAGGATGTGAAGTCTCCCAGCAGAAGCCTCTCAGCGTATCTCCCACACGCACCCGGCCTCATGATTCCCAGGGCCATGTGATAGGGGCTTCCTGCTACCAAGCCAGCGAGACCTACCCCGACCTCTCTCTTCCAAACAGAGTTCCTGCCTGCTTTGTGTTCGCAAAGAGGCGTTTGTTTACTGATCTATCATTGGCATGCAGGAAACAGCCTTGAAATGAGCTGTAATCATCTGTCTCCAGCAATAGCTGTTTTGGCTTTCTTCTAATTTAAGTTTTCCTCCTGCCCCCCTTCCCCCATGCCCTCTTCCCCACTTCCGACCAGAACGCTGGCTGGAGTATGCACATCGGGTTCAGGGCACCAGATGCTACAAGATGTTTTCAAAGCAACCAGTGAATAAAAAAAGAGGCACTGACAGTAGGCACACTCCCACCCCTAAAGGACAGAGGAATACAACCTAAACCCAGGGAGAGGAAGAAACCAGCTCTGCCTGCTGCACTTGGTGCAGCCACCAGATGATGACAGAAGTCAGAGGAGCACCCAATGCCCTGCTGTTCACATCATTAGAAACGTGCGTGCAGGTTGCATACAGGGAATCTTGCCTCCAGTAAGGTCAGGCAGTGATGGCAGCAAGCCTCTCAGGCCTTCCTTCTGTGCTATTTCATTTGTGAGGAATAAACCAAGAATACCTCAAAGGGGCTTGTGTTTTGGGGAAGGGTATTACCACTGCTGCATGCTGGAGGCCACGTCTCAAGATTTTCTTTGCTCTGTTTACTCTGCACCTCACACAAAAATTGGATCCAAGTCCACAACTGGATACTAGCCACACCGCTGGTGGATATAAACAATACGGCTTCACAGCACCAGCAGCGACCCACAGCTGGACAAACTCTCCTCTAAGAAGAAAAGAGACACACTCCATTTAAAGCCCACGCAGGCTTTCTTCTCCTTGGTGCTCACAGAAATGCTCTCCAGTTACTTTCACAAGTAACCTCCAGCAACCAGACAAAGCCTACAGGTAACATGGCTCTGCTCCTGTGCTTTACAGAACAAAGAACGCAGCATACGGACAGCAACAACGAGACAACAATATATACCATACATATATAAAGAACAGGAAGGATGCCAAGAAGACAAAACACTAACAGGAAAATCATGAGTAAGGGGAAGCCAACAGTTAAAGCCTTCAAGGTTTCCTCCCCCAGCCCTTGCTCTGTTTGGAGCCCGTTTCCCTTTGGGGGAAGAAGCAGGCATGAGGACGCGTGCTTGTGCACGCACACACACACAGAGGCCACTGCGCGGGCCCTTGCACGCAGTCCCAGCACCAGGCAGCATCCCTGTTCGCTGCCTTCCCGAGGTCCCCAGCGGCAGCAGACCTCAAGGGTTGAGCCCCTGCAGAACGGGGATGACACCAGCTGAGCAGGGACATGACTACAGCTGAGAATGGCAACAGGACCCAAGAGCAGGCTCCCTTGGCGAAACGAGATGCTTACGGTGGAGGAGTCAACGACACGAGGTGCCCAACGCCAACCTGGCAAGGCAAGGGTTTTCTGAAACTTGAGCTCAGGGTGTTTGACCCAAAGCTCCATGATGTGTTATCAGCCTTCTCTAGATGACAGCAGCAACAGTTTCTTCTCAGAGGACTTCTGTGAAGTCCACGTCTTTCCTTACCCAGTCAGCTCTGCAGATGACCATACCCCAAGCGAGGGCGGGTCACCTTCACAAGAGCAGGGCTTCTCAGCGACACCCAGTGAAAGGATGATTTAGCTTATGCATGAGAAATAAATTTTTTACCAAGAGGGTGACCAAGCACCAGAGAGGTTGTAGAGGATCTGTCCTTGGAAATACTCAAAACCCGACTGGACAATGTCCTGAGCAAGCTGCTCCATGTGACCCCACTCTGAACAGGGTGCTGGACTTGGCCATCTCCAGAGGTGCCTTCCCCCCCCAGCTACTCTGCCATCCTGTGCTGTGTGCAGTTAGTTTGGGGCAAGCTGAGCTGTCACCTCTTTACAGGCACTGATTGTCCTTGCCACACGAGTCTCCTGTGGGTCATGGAGACTGAAGACTCTAACAGCAGGATAGTTCAGTTCATCACACTCATAATAGGATCCTAATTGTAGATAGTCAGGCCCAAGTCACTTATTAAAGAAAAAAAGGCAGGATAAACTTATGTAAACACACCCATGAAGGACCAATGACTGGGAAGCAATATGCTCCTACAGTATCTTTTAGAGCCAGATCCCACACAGCCTCCTGTCCCCCTTGCCGCGCTCTGCCCGAACTTTTCCCTTTTATCTATCATATCTTACACCACAGGGCTTACAAGGGGGTCAGGAGAATCCTATGTGTCAAAACAAACTGTATTTTCAAAAACCCCAAGTGGAACTGATGTACTGCAACCTCTCTCTTTGTGCCTGCACCCTGTGTCAGAGGAACAACGCTGCAATGCAAAGAATGCAGAAACTAGCAGTGTCGGCGTTCAGCGTGCAGGAAAGCTGTGTTGTGTGTTATGTCTTTAATTTTATGATATAATTTGTCCTACTGACCTTCTCCCTCTCTAAGCCCACGGAACACACTCTGCCTGCTTATATGTCACTAACCTGATTTAAAGGATTACCATGGTTAAAAGGACTACCTTGCCTCTCTCTGGGCCCCTGCTCCTTCCTTGCCTGCCACCAACGTGGTCTCATCCCTGTCCTCTGTAAAGGACATACCTGATCAGATCTAATAGTTGACATTGACAAAGGATGTGCCTACTTTTTCCTCCCTTCTTGCTCCTGCTTCCTTTCTATCAGCTCCAATGCTTTTTAAAGCCCTTGCTGAGCTAGCGAGGGCTAGCTAGTGCAGCTTGCTAAACCAGAGAAGAAATAAAAGTGGGGAAAAGCAAGAAGTTTTCTGCTTGGATAGTGACATCAGTCACCTGTCATAGAAAACCTGATGAGCACTGAAGGGAAGGGAAGGGAAGGGAAGGGAAGGGAAGGGAAGGGAAGGGAAGGGAAGGGAAGGGAAGGAAAGGGAAAGAATAGAATTGTTTAGCCAAGA
>NW_010314105.1:45869-65974 GCF_000700745.2 Antrostomus carolinensis
GGGGGGGAGGGAAAGGGAAGGGAAGGGAAGGGATAAAATCACATTGCTGAGACAGGTTCACTCAATATTTGGTTTTCTCCTCACCGCTTCCCTTCAAGGACATTTGTTGCTCACCATTTAACTGGCAAACTGGGTTGCACAGACTACAGGCAAAACTACAATTTGCTCTTAGTACAGGGCTGAGCACGACTTGATTTTTCAGACTATTCCAGCTGCAAAGCAAACCTCACCGCCTGCACAAGCAGCAATAGGGCCAGCCCCATGGCCCCTCGTCTGGCACCCAGGCCAGGGAACATATACCTGACAAAAACTCCACTTTCAGAGTTTGTCCAACATCGTGGTGAGCTCTGGGAAGGGCAGGTGAGGAGGTTCCTGGCCAGTTCTCTTTCATTACCTGCCAAATTAAGCAAGGAAGCCCTGCAGGCACCCATTTCACTCGCTACATTACCCCAACTCTCCTCCAGAGTGGGCCCCTTCTGTTGCACTGAAAGAGGCTGCAGATGTGCCCAACAGTCACCTGCGGCACCCAGCCAAGCCTGACACTGCAGCACACACGTGTGGAAGACACAACTGAAAAGGCATGGACAGCCACAAACGTGGCACTTCTCAGCCCTGAGTGCTCTGCTTCACACACACACAAACTGCACTCAGAGAACACAAATGAAGTCTCAGTGTAGGGTTGGCTGGTTTGGTTTAAATGCCAACTGGAAAAAAACCCCAGTGGAATCCCACGGTGTGGGATGGCACGGAGTTACCAGGATGGCTGGATGCTTTGGCTCCACCACCACAACCTCTGGCACCTGAGTTTGTGAAACAGCTGGTAACAGCAGCAGCTCCTGGAAGAGGATGGGACAGACGCTCTGCCAGGGGTTTTGCACATACTTGCTGGGGCACAAAGACCTTCAGGAACCACGGGCTCCATTCCAGACTTTGGAAGGAAACAGGCTGTGGGGTGCACACCATTATTTTTAAGTTTGTCCTCTGTTCTCTCACCTCCTCACACTACAACCTTGTTATGTGAAGTCTTCCTCACTTACTCAATAGCAGTCCCTGCTTCTCAGGTCTCCCCTCGCCCAGACAGTGGCCTCTCTGAGGCCACTATTCAAGTCCCAGTTTCCTCACCCACTGCTAACCTTATGTTCCTCCCACTCACTATCAGATGTCCCTGCCCTCCTCACCACCATTTCCCTGTATCTCTCCGTTTCTAGACTTGTCCTGTCAAAACATTCCTTAGCCAGTCCTTCTCTACCCATACCTCATCCAAATACCTTCCTTCCATCCTAAGGACTTTTCTATGATGGCTTCTGGCTGCAGACTTCCTCCCATTACTTCTCCCTCCCTGCTCCAACTAAGGGCTCTCCCAGATCTACCTGGCCCTCAGCCCTGCCTCAGTTTTCCTCACCCATCCCTGTCCTCTCTCCTGGCTACCAAACATCCCAAACTCCAGGATACAGCTTCTGCTTTGTCCACAGTGCTTATCTGAGACAAGGCTTGCCCTGTGTGGACAGCCTGCACCTACACGTTGAAGACACTGGACTCCACACATGCATTTCCGCTGTCAATATCCTGAGTGGCTTCCACACCGCTCCCTCATTGCATATCCATGCATGCACAGCATGGCCATTGTTTCTTTAGAAGCAGAATGACTGCATGTTTATGTCCAAATCACTGACCTTGACTAGGACCGAGGATCTTCTCCTTCCTTCCTAGTCCAGGCTTTGCCTCTTCACATTACTAATAAATTAAGCTGTTTCCACCTCTTTTCTGCTATGGTGCCAGCAGAATAATTGATGGCACAGGAGAGAAAAACTGCTGGTAGTCTAGTTCACTGTTCCTGGGCAGAGATTTACAGGGAGATCCTATAAAACCCCAGAAATGTATTCTGCCAGCCTTCGGCTCTGAGCTGCAGATGGCACATATCCATTCACATATGACTTCCAAGTTGGGGCTTTATTACAGGACCAGTGTTAGGACTGGGTTGGCAACAAGGCTCTGCTTGGTAAGAAGCTAACCCTCAGCAACAAGAAGAGGGGAGCCAGTGGGACCTACTGTGGGCAATATTAGTGGGTCACTCTGGGTTTCAATTGCATCCTTAAGCCACCCTTGTTCTGTAGCAAAGCAGCTGGACCCTTGAGAAACCACCCTCACCTCCTGTCCCTTACTTCCCTCCACCACCCATTTGCTTAAAGTTGTAGGTGAAGCTCCACAAGGATAGCACTGGGGTCACCTGCCTGGCGCAGGGAGCTGGAAGGACAGCACATTCGGTAATGAGGTAACTGCTGAACATTTTGGCTACTAGAAAAGTGACCATGTGCCAGCTGAAATTTTCTTCTCACAGAAACTTGGACGAGTTAAGGTAGAAATGACGCAGGAGTGGCAAAGGACAAATTCCCAGTCCAAACAGTATATAACACTTCTGTTTCAAAGCATATGATTGGTCTTAGCAAAAAAGAAAAGCCTGATGCACTTTCAAATGCAGGGGAAACAGTACATTTTTCTCCCCTAGCTTCACCATTTGAAACAGCTGAAACATTTTGGCTGAAGGCTTTCAAAAGTAATTCAGCCAGAGGCAAATACTCAGCATGGAAAACTGCCGACTGAAACAAAGAAATGTGACCTGAAGGCAGAAATAGAAAACAGGGTCTCACAATGTGAATTGTCTTCTGTTAAAGGTGGGGCTCACTGCACCCACTATTATTAAGCTTGTCCCACATTTCCCATTGTCTTATTTTCCCTTTGTTCCTCCCTCTGAACACATAACAAACAGAAGAAAAGCTCAACAACTCAAAGGGCATTCGACATCCCTCCAGTTTCCTTCAGGCAACCACACCCTCAGCTGGAAAACTGTATTTCCAGGGTTAGAGGTGGGATGTTACATGGCCATGTCAAACAGAACAGCAACGCTCTTTTTCCAATTCACTGCTCACAAGCAGAGATTAAGTAAGTCTTGCATGTACAGAAGGTAAATACTGTTATTCTTTGTAGTGGCAAGTGTGGTTTGAATTAATGCTTAGAGACATGATGAGTCTTCACTCCTGCAGGTAGGTTAACAAATATTACCAAAAAAATCACATGGGAAGGAAGAGAACGATTCAGTATTTCCCAACCGGGCTGCTAAAATGAAAACATTACAATGTTTAGTGGAATGACATGTTTCAGGCTGAGCTTGCTACAAGGAAGTCATGAACAAAAGATTAAAAAAAAAAAAATGTAATTCCAGATGGAGAAATCAAGACCCTGAGAAGTGAGTGCAGGAGTAGAGGACAGCTCTGTGACGGTTCTTGGCAATACTAGATCATCTCCTTGTGTTTTAGATTTTGCACTAGCACATGTGTGCACACAGTGGGGTTGCTCAGCCCCTTTCAAAGTGGGATAATATTTACTTATGCTTCGCACCCTAATAAACGAAAATTCAGTTGCTTTAAGTCAGAGCTGAAGAAGACATTAGTGGTGAATCCTGTGTTACTGAAGCGAACACGAGCTTGCTGATGACATCAGTGGAGCCGGTGTTTCATACCTGTTTTCCTTGGCTTTGATATTACCCACATACAAGATGACTGGAGTCAATACGGCATAAAACAAAAGAAATATGGACCAGATTTACACGAGCAGACATTTGCCAGCAGAGCCGTCTACCAGCCACAGAGAGGGGCAGGATTCCTAGCAGATGCAGTGGAACTGGCTTCAGTCCCCAAAAAGATCAAACTACATTGGCAAATACACATTTCTGTCAGTGTAGCCAATTGGTGTAGAACTTTTCCTCCTTTGATAGGAATGCTGTGTTACAAATATACCAGTCCTACCACAACAGTAAATCACTTCTAGTGTAAAAAGAACTGGAAAGAATTCAGGGTTATTATGATGCTTACAAGAAAATCAAACATTTGACAGCATAGGAAACAACCTGCCACTAAAATACAGTGCTCAGCTCATGAACCACACTGGAATTCATTTTCGATGTGGTGAGATAACCTCTGCTATTCTAACATAAACGAGACCCAGAGAGGTCCCTTCGAGGAGCAACTCTGCAAAGAGTTTCCTGGCAGGAAGACAAATTGTCTCACATTCAGAAAGGAAATGAGAACATTAAAACGAAGAACCTCAACTTCTTCCAAAATAAGTTATTGTGAGAAACGAGCAATTGGTTGCTTCAAAGGACTCTGGCCAGACTCTTCAGTGAAGCATTTTTATTAAACGTTCTTGCAAGAGCGGGTGTCCTAACTAGTAGGCACACACTGCCAGAGCAACACACCGATTTTTATACCCTATTCCCAACCGCAAAATTCCTCCCTTGTTTCCCTACTGGTGAGGTGCTCCAAGGTTTACAGCCTATCCGTTACGCTTATGAAGTCCCGCCGTAGTTCAAACTTCCCGCCACTCTATTTTAATCTCCTACCCCCTTTTTATTGTTTGTTTAGTTGTTTTTTTTATTTTTTCCCCTCCTTGTTATAATAAGATGCTAGGCAGTTACTCAGCAACACATCCTTATCTCTAGCCACAGATGTCTTACTTAGTTCCTGCCATGTCATCCTTGTGTTGCAGGAGCTGAGCCCTCCTAGTTGCAAAGACAACATTATCATTTCTCACAGTTATCACCAGGGATGGCAGACGGAGCCTCAGCAAATCTCTTCTTTGGTGGCCTTCAGCCTGCAGGATGCTGACTCTTGCCCCTCCTGATGAGGATTTAGCACACAGCTTCCTGAAGTGTCCATCGCCATAACCTTGGGGCATCATCTGCAGAGCCCTGGTAACTGTGTGCTCCAGGAGACCTTCCTGTACCAGCTCCGAGTCCATGACCTGCCACTACAGTCTGTCTCTATTAAGCATCATCTTCCGAGCTCAAGCAAAACATCACCTGTAGATTGCCTTTTGGTTCTGGAGACCCCACCTCCCCCCACCTTGCTCAACCACCTCTTTCTTCGCACCCTCACTCTCCCACATATCTTGGCCATCACAAATACAGGATCTGTTTATTGGAGATCTTATTTCTTATTGAAATCTTTCAACTGCACTGCAGCACACCACCCCCTCATTCAACCTTCCTCAGTAGGGAGCAGGGCCAGGCAGCACATGAGCCAATGATTTACCCATCACAAGGAGGAAACCTGCACAGCTCCAAAGAAGAGAAACCTCTGCAAAGATGGCTTGCATTTATTTATTTTTCCAGGAGGAAAGCTGCTTGCTGTGGGTGTGTGTGCGTGCATGTGTTTGTCAGGACAATAGGAAAAAGGACACTGAAGGAGAGCTGCCAGGAAACAGTCGGCCATCTGCCTGCATGGAGAGCAGTTTTTCCTTTTCTTTTGTACTAAGAGGAATGTAGCTGAGAGCCGCCATCCGCCCGCACTGGGAGGAAATCTGAGAGCCTGTGCTCTGCCAGAGAGAGGAAGCGTGGGGGAGGGAGCCAGCCCAGTCCATGCGGTTAAGCGGTCATTGCACTCATGGCCAATAAAAGTGGGAAAAAAAAAAACCCTAAACAAAACCCCAAATCCTGGTGAAAATTGCTCTTCCTCCTCCACCCTTTCACTCTCACGTGTGGTTTGATACTCCCTCCTTCCCAGGCGCTGGGAGGTGATCCTGAGCACAGGAACCGCTGGAGGAGTTGGGCAGAGGAGCATGTCAGGAGGGCAACGGCCCAGGGAAACACAAGGGTTTCCCCCTGCACACACTGGCACACCCAGACAAGAAAGCAAAACAAACAGAAAATCACCTCACATCGACACGTTGCTCAGCTGCCTGCACCTCTCTCAGAAACCAGGCATTTAGCAACCCCAGCTCAAAATGGCTTGGGGAACGACCCTCGGCTCTTTGGCTCCCCAACGCACCAGACAAGGGCAGAGCATAAGGAGCAAATCTATTGCATACAACTATCCATATGTTCTCCCCCAGGAGCCTTGGTACAGCTTCTGATTAAAAAAGAAAACTACGTAACAGGAGGGGGAAAAAAAAGATATTACCTTCTCCTGGTAGTCAGGCAAAAAATGCTGGCAAGACACCATGGTGACTTGGTGGGACATTCTTCTGCCACCTTTGTGGCAGAAAAGCCCCAGGCGAATAAATAAATAAAATAAAGGTAAAATTTTCAGAAGTGACTACACGACTTTGAAGTTCAAGACTCATTTTCAAAACCAATGGAGGATCAGATTTTTTTAAAAACAAACACTGTAAAAACAGCTAACACTTTCAAAGAACTGTAAGCACGCATTCCTTTTTCACTGATTGCAACAGGAGACACTGTCTAGGTACCACTGAGAATACATCTCTGCATCTTCGTGCACCTACCTACCTTGCAAACTCTGGCACTTAGCAGGTGTCGGATCCAGCTCCACAGAGCCAGCAGAACTTGCTAACGTGGCAGATATCCGAGATAACGGGTCACAGTCCTGAAAAAGGCACTTCCAGAAGAACTGACTAAGCCAGACATGGTCTAAAGAGCTTCCTCATGACCTGGCAGCTCGGAAGACAAACAGACTGACCAAGGGATGCTCTGCACCTAAGCGTGTCCAAGCCAGGTCTGGACTGCCACCCACACGTCCCAGTCCCTTTCAGAAATGAGACTTGGGTTTCCATATTCTGTCGTGACTTTTTAAACATTTTACTTCTTGCAAAAACAAAACCATTGGTGTAGCACAGTTTGTGACCTGAAGCCAATTCCTTGGCTGCTTCTGGCTTGGGTGGATGAGAGACAATGGAAACAAGCAGAAACAAGTAAAGACTTGATACAAGGAAATTTTTTTTTCACTATGGGGATAATACAGCTCTGGAACAGCCCTGCAGTCTCCATTGCTGAGGGTTTTGAAGACCCAACCAGACAAAGCCCTGAACAAACTGGTCTGAGCTCAAACCTAAACCTCTTTGAGCAGGAAGCTGGAGTAGACCCCTCCTGCAATCCCTTCCAACCTGGATTATCCTGCGATAATCTGTCAATTACTGTAAAAGAGCTAATTCACTCTCATTTTCTCTGTGGAAAGAATCCAAACGAAAAACTGCAAAAAAAATTCCAACCTGCAATCCCTTCCAACCTGGATTATCCTACGATAACCTGTTACTAATTACTCTAAAAGAGAGAATTCACTCTCATTTTTTCTGCAGAAGTGAACCAAACAAAAAATGCAAAAAAAAAATTCCCTTTCGAAACATTTACTAGGTGCCTTTTCCTCCCCAAGAGATATTTTTTTGCCTTTCATCTCTTAAAACTCTCCAACTGACCAGCAAGCAAGCTCTAAAAAAATGGATGCTAAAACAAGATACACAATTATGCTATTCCTAACATTTCCAGTGTCTTTTGTCCCCAGTAATTCTGTAGTGCCTGACAAACTTCAGCAGTTCAATGAAAGCTATTAGGGAGGCCATGAATCCACCAGTAAGACTGCCTTGGCAAATACTGATGAAGTGCAATTCTTTTTTTTAAAGATTAAATTATTTAATTATTAAATTAAAAACAAAACAAAACCAACACAACAATTGAGAAATACTGGGAGATCTTTGGGGTTGTTTTGGGTTTTTTTGCTGAAGTATTTCTTTGGGTTTCTCACAGCAGAAAACCTACAAACTGGAGATTTATCCAACAGGCATACATTGTTCTCCACCTTGGCCCAAGGGATGTGCTACAGGCAATACATACTCTAGAGAACTTTAATTTCCATTGTTTACTTTCTTTCATATACTGTTTGATAACGGAGCAGAAGCAGAGCACCCATGTACAATTTCCTCCTTCAAGCCCTTATCTCACAAGCGAAGCACAGCTGTTCTTACAGAAGAAGCTTCCAAGGAGGAGAACCTGCATCCAAGTTTTGTATTCCAGGGTAACCACAAGGGCATACTCCACCCAAGATGTTTGAATGTTATCCTGGACCGGGCCCCAATACTGTTTATTGTGCACAGGAAAAACTCATTGCTACAAAGCAGCCAGCACTGAAAGCATTTCACAAGGGCGCATTTTACAGGACCCAGAACAAACTATCAAAGTAGGAGTCTTCTGGAGTCAAACCCTTTGCAGAAGCCCCTGTTTCCTGAACTATTCAATAAACATCATCCCCTTTCATCTTAAATGTTCGTAAACATCTCATTTCCATCTCGTTTCCAGCCCAACAGGAGGCAAAACCCTAGCCCTACTGAAGGCACTGATTTGACTCCAGTGATTATGGTCTGGCTTGTATTTTACCCACCAAACCATCTGCATTCACCTCATTTCTGCTCCTCACCAACACAGGTCTACCTACAGAGTCCCCACAGCTCAAGTCCATAAAACCTTTCTGGAGGGGACAAGTCTTACAGGTTAGAATAATGCAAAGGTTTCCTGCAGGGTGAGAGACAAAGTCTCACTAGATGACAGGTGACCTTCCTGGTACAACACCCTGATGATATGCAGGTTCCTCTGTGAATTCCCCATCCTCTCCACCCCAAAAATATCAGCATTACACACTCAGCTCTAAAGGTCTGGCTCAGGAAAGAGGCTCTCCATAAGTGTTTTTCTCCCTGCAGAAGATGGTGATTTTAACAAATCCATATTCTCTAGATTAGATACCCCATGAACAGGCCAGTTAGACAGATACTCCTCACCGGAATGACCTTGTTTATGCAAAGGTAGAAGCAGCACTATGTTGTTTCTATTATCCATGGCTGAACACGAAGCATCTTTTGATAACAACTAGATTTTCTTTATTGAAAAAATAATATCTACAGACATTACTGGCAAACTAAACCTAAACTTGATCTTTTAGGGGAAATTCTCCAAACATTTTCTTCAATTAGAAGAGGTGCAAGAAGAGCTTATGTCATGCTATACTTGATTTACTTCTCGGCAGGTTAGAAAAAGGTTTGGCATTCGAGCAGGCATTCTTCTTCCCACCCCTTCCACGTGTAATAACTCATATGTTCACACTGGATAGCATTTACTTAATAAAAAGGCCCCACTTGAAGTATTGTGTCCAGTTCTGGGCTCCCCAGTACAGGAAGGACATGGAACTCCTGGAGCGTGTCCAGCAAAAGGCAACTAAGACGATTAAAGGACGGGAGCATCTTTCATATGAGGAAAGGCTGAGGGAACGGGGCCTGTTCAGCCTGGAGAAAAGACGACTCAGAGTGGACCTAATCAATGTTTATAAATATCTAAAGGGAGAGTGTCTAGAGGACGAGGCCAGACTCTTCTCATTGGCACCCAACAATAGCACGAGAGGCAACGGGCATAAACTGCAGCATAGGAAGTTCCTACTGAATATAAAGAAGAACTTCTTTACTGTGAGGGTGACAGAGCACTGGAACAGGGTGCCCAGAGAGGTTGTGGAATATCCCCAATATCCCTGGAGATACTCAGAAACCATCTGGACAAAATCCTGGTTCGTGTGCTGTAGGAGTCCCTGCTTGAGCAGGGTGGTTGGACTAGATGACCTTCAGAGGTCCCTTCCAACGTCAACCATTCTGTGATTCTGTGAAAATCTGTCATCTGCTTCTCCAAGTAGGTTCACTGCATTCATATTAAAAAGAAAACCAAGACAGAGGAGAAATTTCAGCACTAGAAATAGGTTAGCAAGAAGTTACTTTTGCTTATATGCCTTCCCAAGCAAAAGGACTATTAGAGATGCATTGTGTTGTACATAGTTAACATAGAAAACAAAGATATCACTTTTCTTTAGACTTTCTTTATATTTTGATGGCAGATAAAAATGGTGATGCATAAGAAATCAGTCCTACCTCTGGCCATATATTTGGCAAGACTTACTTCAAAATATTGTGCACTGAAATAAGAGTAAACAGTTTATATAGTAAATATGCTCCCGGATACCTCAGGTATAACATAATTATCGACACAGAAACTAAACTGGAATAATGGGCTGATTCATCTCAGCTAACTCTTGATATTCACATTCGAACTACTCTTTTAGTCTCTTTAATACTTGCAGGAGGTAATTTGTGCTCTAGAAGTACTCTCTCTTCCTAAGGCAGGCATCTCACTAACTCTGAAGTGTAATGTAAAAGTGCCTGTTTCTCTCACCTGATCAGAAAGGGTCCAGAAACTAACTTATCTGGGCAAGATGTACTCTCATACCTGAAATACAGCTGCACAGTGTCAGCAATTCAATCTGCATAAATCACAAACAGGTTTGAGTGTTGCTGGATGAGTAAATTACTTACGGTTTCTGATCAACTGAAATAATTTTTGCCAAGTTTGATCTAAATTCAGTATGCAAAAAAAAAAAGAACCCAAACCCAAAAACAGAGAGGGAAATTTTCAAGAAAATGTTTGATGTAAGCTGAAGGAAGCTGACAAGAGTCAGGTTCTGTGCCTTGTAATGTGAAATGACAATACCTACCAAAATTTAGCTAGATTGGGTGTGTGTATGTTAAATCCTCCCTTCAAAAGCAGCTGAAACACTTTTGTTTAGGCTTCCTCTCCTTCCCACTCTTTTTCTTTGGATGAGAACAAAGGAGGGAAAGGAAGAGATGGGGCTACCCTGCCACTTTTCTCCAAATAGTTATTTATACACTTTTTTTATTCAACCATAAAACTGAATGAGAAATACCACAAAATTTCCTCCAAAGCACTAAAAAGCTCCAAACCTCACTTCCAGGTCATTGCTTAGCTAAAGTTAATGGAGCAACAACAGTTGACACAACCATGTTTTTCTGGTGATCTCATCCACATACATTTCACTGCGCTTCATCAGTGTGTCACCAAGTTATGCTGACTCTGTGAAGCAACTGCTTAAGAAAAGTTGCATTATACAATCTGCTGTTTAATTCTGCATTCAAAGATTTAATAGCAAGTCATACCAAAACCTCCTCTATTGCAAAATACTGTTCACAATTTTAAAAACAAATTAAAAAGTTACATGTGGAACAGAGACAGTGAGACGGCTGAACTTCTTCCTTCAGGAAAAAAGAATGGGTTGGCGATTATGTCCAGGCTTTTTAAAAAAATTTCTTTTTACTTAAAAATAGAAAGAAAATCAATGTAATCTAAGATCGGGCTTGATTTTTCAAAAAGCAGATCTTTATCAGGAGCCTGAAGTAAAAATAAAATACTACTACTGAATGTGTCCAGAGGAGGAGAACAAAGCTGGTGAGAGGGCTGGAAGGCACGTCCTGTGAGGAGCAGCTGAGGAGTTCGGGCTTGTCTAGTTTGGAGAGAAGGAGGCTGACAGGTGACCTCATTACTCTGTACAGCTTCCTGAGGAGGGGAAGTCGAGAAGGAGGTGCTGGTCTCTTCTCCTTGGTACCAAACGATAGAACGCATGGGAATGGTTCAAAGCTGCGCCAGGGGAGGTTTAGACTGGACATTAGGAAGCATTTCTTTACTGAGAGGGTGGTCAAACACCTCCTAGAGAGGTGGTCAATGCCCCAAGCCTGTCGGTGTTTAAGAGGCATTTGGAAAGTGCCCTTAACAACATGCTTTAACTTTTGGTCAGCCCTGAATTGGCCAGGCAGTTGGAACAGATGATCGTTGTAGATCCCTTCCAACTGAAACAGTGTAGTCTATTCTCTTCTACTAACAATAATAATAATAAAAGCCTAATGGAAGGCTGCCTTGAGCATGAATGAGCAGAGGCCCTGGGATCAGCGTACGTGAATAGTCTGGTTTGAAGAACAGAAAAGCTAGAATTTTTATTCCTGCAGCGATTGCTGTGGTCAGAGTTGAAGCCCTTCAGACCTGCCTATGACAAGAAAAGTCCTCTGTTTCTCATAATGTTTCCAGATTCCTTTGGATCACAAAAATCATTTTACCCCATGCAAGTGAACATTAAGCATGTGGGACATTAAGCAAAATACTACATGTCAGAATAAGTTAGTGTAAAAACAAACCCAAAAAAACCCGAAACTTCATCAAATTCTGACAACATTTTATTAAATTTGTGCCTTTTAGAGGAGATCCTATTTTTCCTTGAAACACACCCAAAACTATATTTCTCTGACTAGTGGAGGAATTTAGGAATTCAACAGGGGAAACCTTGGTTTCCCACTGAATTTGTGTACACTAACCCATCCTACAAGGAAAGTTTCCTACTGTAAAAACAAGAGGATGCCGATGGAGCAAGCTTTAGCACAGACTAAGCAGCAATAGCCATCAGTATCCTTCACCAACACAAGTACAGGACTGTTGTGTGTGAGAGGTGACACCATGGCAAAACTTGAACTTGGAGTCACTCATAGTAGTCTCGGGGGACAGAGACAGAAATCTGATGCAAAAACCAGTTACCATGTGTTGGTGTCCCAGTAGGAAACCTCTCAGTCCTCAATCCTAAGATTGACAAAGCTGAAAAATGTCAGTCAGCTAGAGCAGGGCTCCATACATTATCTGGAAAAAGCTCCATACCTTATATACCTCTTTTCAGTAAGAAATCTCTTGTAGAACTTGACTACAGATTGCTCCACATACAGCCTAGCATGTCAAAGCAGGGAAACACAGATTATCACTTACAGCCTCATCCCAAGCTCCCTAAACTCATGGAAAAGCTCCATGGACTTCAGCAGACTGTGAAGGACGCCTCAGGGTCTGGTTTTGGCCAGCATTTCTGAAGTGCTGCCTGTGCTGGAGAAGATTCTCCTCTTGATTTTAGTAAGAGGTACTTATTTCCCTTTGCTACTATGCCACTCTGAGCTCTGGATAACCCAAGACTCGACTCTTACCTAAAAGAAAAGGGGAAGCCTATATTCACAGCCTGCTTGGCAGTTGAAACACACTGTATTTTTGTATGTGGAAAACATATCCATCTTCTAGGGGGGTGGGGGGAACATTTTTAAAGAAAAAGCTCCAATAGTCTGAAAAGTCCCTGTGAGCTCTTTCCTTTTTAATTTAACAAGGTGGTATCTGGCTGACACTGGCAAGCAAACTCGTATTTATGAAGTGCCCTCATGGTGCCCTGTGAAATTTGCCATTTCCCTCCACAACAGTAAGCGCTATCTATCACGAGAACATAATCCCCTAGGACAGGAGACCCGAGCCCCTCCGCTGCTCTCCTCTGCAAACAGATGTGTGTGCACGTTCCCCAGCTCTGTAAGTCACGGCCAGCTTTTGGCAAAGAACTTCAGCAGCTGCACATCTGCAGAGAGGAAAAGCTTTCAGCAAAAAATACAGAGGGGGAATCTCATCCTCCCCCCGCCTGCAAAGCCAACTCAGCATTTGTCTCTCTCCAGATGACACCCTGATGGGTTGATTTAATCATTCACAGATGCATGCCTATTCTCAATGCTAGCAAAATACCAGGGCTGTGACAGCATCTCACCTGAACTGCTCACAGTAACGCAGCTTGTCAGCAAGCACTTGGCAAGGAGTCTCACAGGATATTAAGAGGAAA
The DNA here is from genome assembly GCF_000700745.2 of Antrostomus carolinensis. Taxonomy (NCBI): domain Eukaryota; kingdom Metazoa; phylum Chordata; class Aves; order Caprimulgiformes; family Caprimulgidae; genus Antrostomus; species Antrostomus carolinensis. The sequence goes on from NW_010314105.1 coordinate 59,162, forward strand.
GCAACCTTCAAGGACGTCACTAATATAAAATGATTCTACAGAATACAACTGGGTGCGTGAGAGACCGCTTGTGATGAGGAAGACACCTAAGCAGGTTTTTCATTTTAAGCCTATGCTCCAAGCCCACTATCTTCAATTAGATGGCATCAAGTCCAGTCCAAATTTCCCTGGGCGGGAATGATATACTGCACTGGGCGCCAACGTTCTCTGCTGTGTGGATTGAAGCAGGCGTGTAGACCTACACGTCTGCTTAAGCAATTTGCCAAACTGGGGGCACTGTACACAATATTTAAGTGTAGCAAGATCACACAAACACTTCACCACTTCTATTCCCAAAGGGAAATTTAATTAAAACACAGAACATCTAGCCATTTAAAATTATTCTGGTTACAAAGAGCACTAGCCTTGCTCCATCAAACAGTCTCTGGTGGATTGCCAGAGTCCCCAGTAAGTTTCTGGAAACACAATTTACATGCCTGAACTTGGTCAGGAGCCATCTGCTCTCAGGGATCTGCAGGATCAGGAGTCTCAGTGCCTGGCAGGGTCCCACCCAGAAGTCTTTCGTCCACTTCCAAGTGAGGCGGCATCTTTCCCCACTCAAGCTGCCCCTAACCATCATCAGCTCTCAACATTTTAAGTGTCAGGGCCAGATTTTCAAACGAGCTCAGAGCCAAGCTTTTCTGACTGTTTCTCTGAGACCAGATTTTCGGCCAGGCACAGGCTCCTGAACAGATATCTAACCAAGGCAAGACCCTTCCAAGCAACATCAGCACCCTGTATGCTGAACTGTTCAGCAAATCTGATTACTCCCTACGATGCCTGATGAGGAGCTGGGAATAGGAAAATACAACTGCCAGCATCTACTTGCAGAATCCATCTTTACACCAGTCTCAATCCAGATCGATAGCTCTCTGCTGTACATAGACTAGAAGGAACAAGACCAGTGAAACAAACCTCCATCAGCATTAACAACAGAGGAGATGAGACAAGAGTTGCAGCAGTTAAAAGATGCCACAACTGAAAACAAAGCAATGCCCCTCCAACAGCTCACACAGCAGCATCTGCCTTAGTGGCACAACACCAGTAGTAACTCACAAACCCCACTTCAGACATCACAGACAAACAACTGCTAGCTTACCTGCCTAGCTTCCTTCCTTTTGCCTTTTACTCTGGTCTTCCATCATGCATCTCAAAATGATCCATGCCCCTTACCCACACTCCTAGATGGGACCTCATCAGCGCTGCACGTGAAGCCAACTGCGTGAAGAACCCAAGGGACGGCCAGGCCCATCTGTTAGAGGTTTTTCTCTGCATGGGTTAGTGTTTTTATTTTAACTCTCTCTGCTTCTGGGCCCCTCTCCATCTCTCGCCACTCCCACCTCCCTCTCTCTGCTCCTGAGGACAGAATTTTCATCCTGGCCCTGGGCCAGCACATATATGGGCAAAGGCAGCGCTCAGGAAAAGCCATCTTCTGCTCCCTTTCATCGCACAAACACTGCTGGTTCCCAGCCCAGGAGCACAGGGCTGCACAAGAGCGCTGGCTGCAGCGCAGCGGGGCTGACTGGGGACCTGCCGGAGCCAAACACGGCAGCCTGGCCGCAGGACACCGCCTCCTCTCCTGGTCCCCCTGCTCCCAAAGAGCAACCTGAGGCTGTACCCCAACTGCCCAGGAGCTGCTCCTCAGATGGCTGACACAGACCTATCTCACGTTCAGCAAAGGCCCATGTGTAACAGCACGTAGAGAGAACGGGTAACGTTCAAGCCAGATTCTCGTTCTCACAAGTGATTTAAAGAAGAAAAGAAAAAGACCCAAAACAAATCTGGCTGGCAGTGTCCCAGAGGTGGGATGATGACCTCACCCAAATGTACAAGAAGGCCTCTGAGATGTACTACCTCCTAACAAGTTTAATTAGTAAAAACTGACCTTTAACCACCACTGTAATTATTGAATCTGCCCTGCTAAATCCCTGGAACCAACAGTATGCCAGCTGCAGCCGGCCTCCCTAACCTGGGGAGGGGAAGAAGCACTGAAATGAAGAAAGAAGATGATAGCAGCACTCCCAGCATTTGTTCCAGCAGGACATTCCTCTTTTGAGCTCCTGTCTTTCCCATTTGTGCTGGTTTGACCCACAGTGGGACCATGAGGTCCTGCACTCCCTCCTCCCACCTGGTCAGATGGGATGGGAGTCACAACAAAGGGGGCACGGGATCAGGATGAAGGACAGGGGTGCCTCACTCACCAGTTATGGTCACAAGCAAAACAGACCCAACTTTGGGAAGAAAAATCAATTTAATTTGTTACCATTCATCCGAGTAGCGCAGTGAGACATAACAACCACATCTTACAACACCTTCCCCCACCCCTCCCTTCTTCCCGGGCTCAAATCACTTTGCTCCTGAGGTCTCTACCTTCTTTCCCTGCAGCAGCACAAGGGACAGGGAATGGGGGCTGCAGTCAGTTCACCTTCTGCCTGGCATGAAAGTCCAGGAACAAGATGTTCCAAAGCAAGCTTCCCATGGAGTCACGGATCTCTTCGGGCTCAGTTCCCAGCTCCAGTATGGGACATCCACGGGCTGCAGACGGGCCTCCAGTCCAGCGCATCTCCTCACCCCTGCCTTGGCATCGAGCGACTCTGGGATCTCAGTTTCTGTCACACTTGCCTTCAGACTCAGCTTCTCTGCTCCAGTGTGGAGATCTCCATGGCCTACACATGGGTATCTGCTCCGCCATTGAACCTCCATGGGCTGCAGGGACCTCCTTTGCCTTCTCCTACTCCATGCAGTTGAACTGGGTGTCTGAGGTTCTGTCCTCCCCCTCCTCCTCCTTCCTTCTGGCAATGAAGCTCTCTAGGTCAATGGCCTCTCCTCCTGGTTCTCTCCACCTTCTTTTCAGGACAGTCCTTCCCCTCACAAATATAGATTTGCAGAGGTGATTCTCTAGTGCTCATTGGCTCAGGCTGGGCTGGGGGGTCTCCATCTTGGAATCAGGGGAGCTTGTCACTCTCACAAGATGGCCCCTTCTCCCAGTACCAAAAATGGCCCCAAAGCCAACACACCATTACACTTGACTTCCCTTCAGCCGTACTGTGGGACAGTGCTACTTGCAGAAAAGATGAAATAAAGTTCTCAGTACAGGTTATCTGCAGTAAAGAAACGAGTCCTAGCATTTCAAACTTCTTGCAAGGAAGATTTCTCATGAGCATTCTTTTGGGGTCTTTGTTTCACACACGTGGCACACCACATTTGACCAGCAAATGTTTAGGCAACGTGTTTACCTCAGATCAGTACAAACTCAGGGGATTTTGGCATAGGATTACCCTGGTCGTCACACCAGGATTATATCCCAAGAGCACAACCTCTGTTGGCAACTGCAACGATGACAGACATGATATGGTTCAGATCTTCTCAGAGCCATCTTGGCACAGGAGGGACAGGACCATCACGACAGCAGAGCCCCAAAGGTGTTTCACTGCTGGCTCCCTGCTGTGAGCTCCCACTGAGCTCCCGGCTCACTAAAAGACATGAACTGGTGAAGACCTGCATGAGCAGCAGGCAAGTATCCATTGCTCTGATTGGGATTTAAGGACCTCATCAGTCCTATGTGCACAGACACAGAGTACCTTGACCCAGTTAGGTGGTGAACCACATAAAGGTTGGGATAGATCTTGAATAGGACTGGCCTATAGGACCTTAAGTATTTACTTATGTAAGAGTGATGATGCCTTCTAGCGCCATACCGACAGCAGAGACCTCGAACTGGTCCCCAGGCTGTTCTGTGCCAGGCTTCCACCCAATGACACAGCCCTCGATTGAAAAGTCAGGTTGTAGAGGGTCAGTGGTTCCAGGAACTCTAGCTTCCTTGTCTTAGGAATCCAACTTCAAGATCACCCAAGCCCCCTGTGGAAGCCTACATTTCAAAAGCACCGACTTCATGAAGCCAGGAGCCTGGACTTTTAATCACATGGTGTACACAAGGCTGACCAAGGACGCCAAGAATGAAAGTGGTCTTCACTAAAACCTGGGCTGAAACTACCACCAAATGGCATGTATATTCACACGTTTCAGCCTTAGCTTTCATTTACAGTAGTTGGTAAAGCTGCTTAGAGGTGAAAACCAGAGAAAAATCCCCTAAGCAAGATAAGCATGCTATTGTCCTTTCCATTGCACTTCAAGCTACAATTGAGTAAACACTGTCTCTTCTCCAGCCTTGTCTGGGTAAAATGGTGCTTACAGATCAGTACCCCTCAGATGTGATGTTATTTGAGCTGTATCTAGGCAAAACCGGGGTCACTCATTCACTGTCAGAACTCAAACCCAACAAGGAATTTCTTTCTAGCTACATCCCATTCCCTTCTTCCCTGTGGAGAGTCTTCTCAGTCCTTAAGGAACTACTATGCGAGTTTATTAAAAATCCTATTTCAGCATTTCCTTCATAGTAGAGGCCTCTTCCAGCCAGCTCTTGGGACCCTGCCAAGAGGCATATCAGCCACTAGTACTTAAATCCTTCCGCTAAAAAAATGCTTCCCTAAAGAGCTTATACCCTAGTTCTGGATGCCTAAGAGAGCTGATCATCAAAATTAACCAGCCTCAACAAAAGCTTAGGAGAGGTTCTTCTCCACTCTCATGGGCTTAATAGTGCACTACAGAGTCTTTTGTCCCCTTGTTCTGGCCTCCACTTAGGAAGGAGCAGCTTCAGCACAGTTCCAGTCAGGAAATAAATGTCAGGTGCCACAAAAGGAAGGGAGAACCAGCTGCCTTAGATGTTGCATTCAGGGGGAGTCAAAAGAACATGATAGTTACGAGGCCCTTCTGAAATGCCCACCACCTCCCCACATTTAACAGTCTGTCTCTGCTGCGTGAAGATCTCATTGTCAAAGTTCTTAAACTCAGGGCAAGGATTACATTTGCCTCTGTGCCCCCAGACCACTCAGCAAAACAGAGGTTTTAATTCCTGTCCATATGAATTAGTTATTATGGCTGATACCAGAACAACTCAGTGGAAAAGCTCCTACTGAATTAAGATCACAGGCTTTGCGGCTTACGTGGTCCTTATTTATTATCTCCTTGTAAAAAATGAACATTTCTAACACACAAATACACCAGGCATGGGGGAAAGACATGCATATTGTAAGCGCTTGACAAAGGATCTAAATGCCCTTCTTGTTTTTTGGAGAACAGAAAGCATCACGTGGTTGTCTCTGCAGACAAAATGTCCTAAAAGATTTCCCAAGGCAGCGAGCTGGGGACACTACTGAAAGCAGCACTTTGGGACACTCCACATGCACTTGTGGTCTACAAGAATGATCATGCCTGGGGATCTGAGCTGATGAACATGGAGCAACTTCTGCGTGGCCTGTCAGGACAGGGACCTGCCAAAGGCCAACCCAGGCTTCAGCACACACCCTCCTCACCCACAGGCAAAGAGAGGTCCCAGCCGAGACATAAATCTTTAGCCTGCTTTTTACACCCCGGGTCACTCCAGCACCCTTTGTTTTCAGTGCTTTCCCTTCTGTTCCTCAAAGAGACGCTGTACTACCCTGGGAAATCCTGTGGCTTTCCTCTCATTTCCATACTTAAGTGTTTTCAGTTGTTTCCAAGTCTGTCCCAACATGGTAGATATCCATTCTCACATGCTGAAACATTGTTTGGATTATTTTAAAAAACCCAGCCAACCAAAAATCCCAAAAATACAACAACCACCAAACCCCACAAACACTACCCCAGTGACAACAATTCAGAATACAACACAAGGGTCGAGGAAACACATTCCTTTCCTCTGGCAGGATGCAGTAACGACTCCCTTTCTGGTGGTTCAGAAACGGAGCCAGTACGCTTTATTGGACTTTGCTACCACACACCAAGAATGAGTGGTCAGTAAGGTTGCAGCCAACACAGAAAACAGTCTTTTAATCCACCACCAACACCAGTGGCTTCCCTCCCAGTAGCAAATGAATGCTCCTTGGAAATCCCTCTGCCCCTCTCTTTATCCTCCCAGCTGAGCTCCAGGCCAGAGACGCTCCTCTCCAAAAGCAATAACCCTGTTTAAATGGCAAGAGCAAAGGTGGCCAGGAACACCTCAGGGTCAGGAACAGCTTCCATACAACTTGCTGACCTGTCCAGGAAACAAACTGTGCTCTTGTAAAGAGGAGGATTTAAGCACTCCATGCTTAGCACTTACTACCTGCTCCTGCGAGGCTCCAGTGCAGCCCTCACGCAGTCAGAAAGCTTCGATCCCCCCTAGACCATCCCTTGCCCAGCACCAAGCATCAGGAGCCAGGAGATGCATAAAACTAAAACTTCTGGAAGCATCCCAAATGCACCTTGCATGGTTTGCCCTCCAGTTTGCATTCGACACCCTGGGACCACGGCAGCAGCCAGCTATAAATTCTTCTGCATTCCCGTCCGTTGTTCATCAACTCCACGCCTAACCCAGGAGCACCCACCATCCCTGGGCACCACAGCAGGAAGGTGGCCCCGCGTGCCTCTCCCCGGGACAGGTGAATGTTCTCATGGATCACAACTGGGAATCAGAAGTGCCAACCTCTTAAGCTACAGGCTGCACCCAAGCGCAGACGTTTCCTCCTGCCGAAGGCAGGGCAAGAGAAAGGCAGGCTATCCGGAGCAGAAAAAGAAATGCAGAGCTCGGATCACGGAGGGAACCGGGGATTCACTGAAACTGGGGGGAACGCTGCTGCTTGCTCCGACATGGGCCAGGCTTCCCCCAAAGTTTGTTCAGCGTTTCCTCGGGTTTTTGTTGCTGGAGATGGAGGCAGGGCCGAGCCCACCCGGGGGCCTCAGGCTGGGCCGCCTCCG
>NW_010314106.1:0-40114 GCF_000700745.2 Antrostomus carolinensis
GTGCCTGATTACCCTCTCTGTAAAGAATTTACAGAGTAAATAGAGGGTAATAAAGAGGGTAATAAAGATTACCCTCTCTGTAAAGAATTTCTTCCTAACATCTAACCTAAACCTCCCCTGGCGGAGCTTGAGCCCATGCCCCCTTGTCCTAGCCTGAAAGTGAATATAACTAAGTTAATGAACTATTGTGACAACTCATCAGAAGTTGTAACATTTCTAACACTAACAGGTATGACTGCATGTTTTCTATTAGAAGCAGAGAACAATTCAGGAGCTCTTAAGGTTTGACATTTACAGAAGGTTGGGCTACATACTCTCTTTTGGCCTTAAACAATGCAAACAAGGGGAGTTTTCTCTCTCATAAACTTTTGTTAGACAAGATACTCTTAAAATCTCTGGAGCTGTGCATAGGTATACTGGATGAATATATCTCCATCTTTAAGAGCGAAGGTAGGTGCTAAAAGATAAAGAACAGAACACAACATTACAGGAGGTTTCAATGACACATAACTTCACTGAGAAGTATCTTATTACTCTTCTGAAAAGAAATATATGGTAATAAAAGCAATAAGTAACAAGGTGGTATCACTGTCATAAATGGTGGCATTTGAACCACTTATTGATGGATGCTCTAGTGACTGTTTTTATTAAAGTCCTGATCCAGGTTCTTACTGACTTCAATGTTCTTCAAGTCAAGCCTAAAGAACTTACATTCATGCTTTAGTACTAGTCAACAAAGAGTCAGTCAACAAGACCAGGCCACCCTAGCATCACAGCAGGCTGTAAGAAACATCAGGAGACTGTTTTTCAAGAAAATTGTAAGTTATCTCTAGAGGGGTAAATCAAGTAAAACCTTTCTAGAGAAGTTCTGATCTCATGGAGAGAAGAGTCTTGTCCTCAAACCATGAAAGTAGTAATTTCTTTATTTCTTTCTTGGTATACTGCAGATCAAAGTATTTCTTAATGCGAAGATCACAGAAGCAATTCTATAATAAATATATATTATTTATTAATCATGGGAAACTTCATTTATAAGTTTAAGTCTGGTGCAGGTTTCTTCCTTTTATAAATGTTTAATTGGTATGATTTAGTTAATTAGAGTCTCTGTTTCAGTGGTAGAGTAACTATTTGGAATATTATGAGAACTAGTTTCAGTATTAAGAAAAGATACTTAATCCCTAATTTTATGTTTGTGTTTATTTTCCTATTAAATATATCTAGATATTAGTGCAGCACTTGCTACCAAATCAATTGCATGACCACTGGAAAAAAATAAAACAGCAACAAACCAAAACAAACCAACTAATCAAACAAAAAACCCCAACAAAATTAAGGAAAAATTACTAGAATAACCTTCAGTTCAAATCTCATGCACTGCTCTGTTTCATTCATCCAACAAAAATGAGTTTCCTTAGAAAAAAAAAACCAAGCATATAATTTCCCATCCATGAAGATCACATTTTCAAACCACTCCTGTGTCTCCCAGCCACGATCTGACCTGCTAATGAAATGACATCTGTGCTTGTTGCAAGTTGCTGGGCACACCCTGTAAAATGGAGAACAGAGGGGAAATACAGAATCCTCTTGCACTGTTGGGATTTTCATTTTTAAAACAATATCTCAAGAAATCCTGAAAGCACACAATAAAAAATATACATTTACCTCTTGAAAAAACATTTCCTCACTGCATTGTCATGGTATCAAAAGCAACCGCCTTCCATATCTCAAACTAAGACAACTTTGTTTTGGAAAAAAAATGTTGCTCTCCTGCAAGTTCTTTGTGACAAAGCTGATATTGGCACTTAACTTCTCTCAGGAGTCATCACAGGAAAGTCTTTGGAATGTGGGTCCATTCACCTAATAAGTATAACTCAAATATGTATTTTTGTGTGAGAAAAAAGGGAAAGGGAATCCAAGAGACCTGCAGAGAAAGATAAAGAAATCTAAGAGCATTATAATACGAAGATTTATGGTTGATTCATAGTTATTCTCCCATTATTTCCTCTCCCATTCTCTGATTTATCTTTTTTTTTTTAAACCTGTCTGAAGTCTTATTCAACCTTTATTCATACTTGATTTTCATCCTTTGGATATAAAAGTATTCACATTCAAACTATAAGGTCACAGAATAGTTGAACAAATGTATTGAAAGATACTTGGTCTGGAATTATTCCCAACTTCACCCTTTTCGTGCTTCAACATACATATGTGTTCGTAAGTTTTGTTAAACTCAGTTTGGATGACTCAAATTGATAAATATTGAAAATAAACATAAAAAAAAGTCTATGCCAAGACCCTTGGGGAATTCTGTATCTTGTAACCAGCTCTGTCACAGCAAAATATATGTGTGTGTGTATCCACTGTTGGTGCATCTTCTCCTTTCTTGATTAAACAGCAACAGCTACCATTACATTCCTGTAGCCATGACCCAGGCTGCCCTTTGTATGTCCATCCAAGCCACGTATAAATTAAAATAATGATGCAGTGCAGTCCCACTACAAAGGTTTATTTTCTTTTTCAACATCCACAAAATAACTCCTCGATTTTAATGAGAATTTTCTCCACTTACAATATACCAAATCAGTGAGCACTTCTCTAAGCTTTACAATTTTGAGAAGCTTTAGGCAGAAAAATCCAAAGTATAGAGGCTGATAGAGCTGGTATTAATACAGAAAAGAGCAAGAGCTAATATATACAGTAGCGCTGCATTATATAGATTACTCTGGCATAAGATGATGACTTTCACAGCTGCCTTCTGGAAGCAATTGAGTGGCTATACATATGAAGTATAACTCAAGGTAATTGCTTTGGTTAGGACAGAGAGGTGAATGCTACGGGAAGAGAAAGTTCTCATTTGCAAAAAGTATGATCTGAAGTTATACTTCATTAGTCTAATGGTAATAATGAAATTACCACGTTTAAAACTCTGTAGTTACTTTAATTTGTGAAAGAGAAGATTTAGCACAAAGGCTAACCAGGGCACGTGTGTAACACGAGATACTCCACAAGTTATCTGTGACTGCGACACAGAAGGACATGTACCCCATTTACACTCAAGACTCAAAGTACTTAACTAGAAATCCCATACTAGAATAACAGACATTTGACCTAAGACGTAATTGTGTTTTAACTCACTGTTTGGATTTTAGGGTTGTAACAAGTTTAGTCCAAAACTTGGGACTTTCTTCCCCCAAAGGTTCCTTTAGTCTGAATAAGTAGCCACACTGATAGTGTCACACAAGCAAGCCCCAGAGTCTCTCTAACACAACGTGCAACATAAGAAGTCATCAAAAGATCTTCAGGTATTTCAGAAGGAGGGATGAACTGGTTAACTGTTAGCAATTCTAGAATTGATTTCCACCAGAACGTGAGTACACAGCCTAAAGAAAACCATACACCAGCATTTTACAACTGACATACAATAAAGCCATCACCATTCCATTTGCCAAGTGTTTATAGCATCAGCCAAGTGTCTGCAGAACTACCTAGTAGATACTTTTAAATTGTGTATTACCTGAATTCTTAAGTATCTGGACTATTAAGGAAACATGAGTGGACACAGTTCATTGTTAACTATCAAACAATCAGAACTTAGTCGTAAATGAAACACACTTGGACACACCAGAAAAAAAAACCTGATCTCAAAGCAATATTCACCAACAGGAGATTAAATCTTTGAGATTAATTTGGATAAATAATTGGACACCTTTCAAAAATTCCACGATACAATTGACAGCTCAGAGATCTTAAATCCATTGTATCCTCTGTTTCGAAGGCCACTTACGCCAACTTGCTCCACTTTAGTAACAGATCTCTTTCTTCATCCAGTTCTACACAAAAGCTCAACAACTCAGTCTTGAGGAATCTCCCCCTCTCCTTTTTTCATTACACAAGTATCTTATGTAGGCTAATTTATGAAATTTACTTTATTTGTGAATCCTTCCCCATTCCTCAAAGTGATAAAACAAGAGTTTTGACATTAATTTTATCATTCTCCATTGAGCTCAGCATCCCAGAATGCTGCGATTCACATAATGGAAATGCACTTCAGTGAATTTTCTCTAATGACAGCTTAGTTAGAAAATTTAGATTTCAATTAAAAAGTGAATCAGCCAGAGTTAAAATACCATTTTATGGTGAAATTATTCTTCTAAATGTAAGAGTCCAGGACACTAAACAGACGAGATCTAGTTATTATGTTGAGTTTTATCTGTGTTATTGTGATCAGTACTAAATACCATTTGAAAGAAAAAAAGCATCTATCTGGTGCATTATGAAGCTGATACCTTAGTTGATTATTATATTCTCAGTACCTTTTTTTTTTTTAACTAAGCACTGAAAAGAGTCCTAGAGCTTTATTTAAATAATGCATATTTTGTGCTGACAGTAATTTTACATTGCATTCTTACTCCTGTGATTTGCTTCATTTGTTTTGAGACTTGCCAGTCCTAGCACATAACTTTGCCGGATTAAAAAAAATGAAAAGAACCCTCCCCAGAAATTAAAACCTAGTTTTAATTTCTCAAATTGTGCTCTGATTAGTCTTTTATTGAGAATTTTATGGACAAATTTCTGTGAGGTTGTTGTTTCTCCTGTTCCCACACTAAGGCAACTTTTTAAATTATAGTTAAGTAAAGACAATTTGAATTTAAAATGTTGAGACAAAGAATGAAACTATTAGGTTATATGAAATACCTCAATGTCATCAGCTTTATATAGGGTCTCAGTTGCTGAAGTTGTCCAGTTGCTCAGACAAAAAAAGTTTGTAAAATGAGATGCATTTTTTACACTGATCTACATCCATTCTCAGGAATTTTTACGTGTTTTCGGTCTAAGAGGAGAGTCTCTGACTCCAGACAACACTTACCTGGAAAATTTTCTTTCACCATAGTTTGCCTCAAGATTTCTTGTGGTGGGAAACCCGTTTGCACTCCCACGGAACACGAGGTCCAACAAACTTCCATTGCCCCTCAGTTTTAACCGCAAGTTGTGTCAGGACCACTGACTTTTCACAACCTGTTTCCTTCTCTGCTCCCTAAAGCCAAAGGAACTCCAGTCACAAACACTCCTGTGAGTTTAAGAAATGCAAGTTTCCATAGTCATTAGAAAGGCTGGCCAAAGGCATCACCTTTAAACACCTACTCCACATCACTGCAGGGTCTTTGTATAGGAAAAATTACTACTTACTTTTGGACTGTTCACATGTATTTTAGTTCAGACACTCCCAAAACTTTGTAGAAGAGAAACTGCCACCAAGAACAAGCAAAGAGCAGAGTTCCCAGAAAGCAAGTTACAGTGAAAACTAATCCCAGCTATTCCATTTTACTATACTTTTGCCCTAACATACTCTCAATACAACAGTTGTAGTTTACTACTCCTTCAGTACCAGGTGTAAGATTCTGCCCAGAGGCTGTTAAAGAAAAGCAACTGATAGGCTCGGTCAGTAAATTTCCACCTTTCCTTACTTTCTGGTAACTGTGGGCTCATGTTCTTAAGAATGCCTTGTTGTAACACAGTGCTGCTCTTTAAAATCTACTATTTTGTTACAAGATAATGAGACTGAGAGTAATGGGTGAGATGTCTAAAAATAAATAAATAAAAAAGGGTTGTTGCTTCAGATTATTCCTGGTCAACTGATGCAATTCCATACTATCACATCTAAAGGCTAAAACTCCTTCTAAAACAGTGTTTTGAATATTGAGAATAGAATAGGGTAAACAAAGACAATGTTAAATCCTCGGTATACTATCTGTGCCTGCCCATACTATAGATGTTATCTGTTATATTTATACTAAGCTGTTAAAAGACATATAGCCATAGTAGCTTGGAGGGAAAATGGCAAATATTTCAACTAATTGTATTGATTTTTATTGGTATAGCTGGAGACTTGCATCATATCAATGACTAAATACATCAGAAACGCTGCAAATACTTTCACCACTATTACAAGTTGCATTAAGACAGTTTTGTTAACAAATTCAGCGCTGAAGATTTGCATAACAGTTCTCTTAAATATGAAAAAGAAAGAAGTTCTTAAAAGGCTTTACAAATCCTTTACTCAAATATTTCTGATTACCCTAACACACCATATGCTCTGGTTTCCAGCTTCTCCCATCATACCTCTAGCTTCTCAACATCATTTTTTTCCCCAGAAACCTGATCCCATTTTGGATTTAAAAATATAAATTAGGTGAAATCAGTAAAAAACCCCCCTAAATCTCTGATTTTAATATCTATTAAGACACTACACCACAGAGACACTCAATCTAATGCACAAAAATAAATAAATCTATCTGTATTCTACCTAAAATGTCTCAGTTTGCAATGTATATTCCCTAAATCACCTGCAAGTCATGAGGCATTGTTATTTGCTTACTGTCTTCTTCTTGTGCTATCCTAAGTCCTTAATTTAAATAAATAAATAAATAAATAAAAATAAATAAATTAGAAGTAGTTCAGGACCAATTATCCTCCATGACATTCTAATTTTCCACTCTTTACTTTTTCTTTCCCTTAAGGCCGGACACAACATTTATCTCCACAGCTGGGGAGGGTTGGAGACAACTCTTACAGAGCTCATAGCACTGTTCTGGTTGCTGGTCAGAGGTGTCATAACTGCAAGTTGTTCTTTCCCTCAGTTTCTGGTGTGCTGCCTCTCTAGAGCTTCCATCTCTTGCCAGCTGAAAGGAACAGAGACCAACCACCAAACTTCATTCTTGATACTCATATGGTCGCACAAGACACCAGAGCCGGGTCTAAAATAATTGTCTTTTAAAGGAATATATGGTGTGACACTATAGCAACTATATATTGGGTTCCCGTGCACACAGTACAGCTACAGGGTATTACAGTGCAGCTCTTAAGGGTTTTCCAGACTAATTTTCCTGAGCTGCACGTAGGTACATGAACTTTATGAACATCAGCAGATGAAAATAAATAAATAAATGAAAATTTAAGCTCAGTGCAAAAGTGATGGCAATTCAACTCTCATAACACTAAACCACCATCTAATCAGAAAACCTGCCAACAGCAGCCTCCTGCAGACACCAGTAAGGTCCCCATCGTGGGAGAACAGACTATCAACGGGCTGTCTAAAACTACAACTCTCAGAAGATATCAAGTGCTAACAGCTGCAGAGAACAACCCCACAATTCTAAAGCCCATAATTAAAAGCAGAAGTCATTACCACCCTGATGGCTGTACAATGACTCATGTGAAACCAGCTTATGGTCCAAGTGCAGTTCCTAAGGCCCAGGTGTCCACAGTCCTGAAACTCCAGATAGGATTGGCAAGGTCAGGGATGGACAGCTCAAGCACCATGTTTCCCTGGTCACTGCCAGCCTGGGGTTGCAGGGAGAAAACTCTTATCAAACTGCTGTTGATTTGCTGCTGTCTCTAGAGCTCAAATCTCTTTAAACAATAATAATAAAAAATTACTTTATTGATACTACTTATGTCAGCAAGTGACAGTCTAAGGGGCCAGGGTTGTAAAAACAGGGCTTTTGTTTCTTGTTGTAATTATAGATACTACTGGGCCAAACTTTCTGCCAATTTGGCAGTAAACAACTTTGAGAAATGTAAAGAATCACACTGTATGTGTTTTAAACTAAAGCATGCTTTTATGTAAACTCCTGGGTATCAGTATATACTCTCTAGCATCCAGAGAAGCATTAAGCAAGCAGTGTGACTCAGGAACATCATTCCTAAGCACAGTACTGCCTTAAATGTTTTGAGTTTTCTTTTTTTCTTTTTCTTCTTTTTTTTGAATCAGTATGCTATGCATAAGTGACAACACAGCAGTTAGACAAGAAACAGAACCATAAGACCACTCGATTTTGGCTATGTATCCAAATTCTTAGCCCTATAGTTGCCCAAGATGACTTGAGTATTTTTATCCCTCCTACCTAATGTGTTCAGACAGACCAGCAAGGTCAGTAATGTGGAGCACACACTGGAAGGAGTAAGACAGAGATCTCAAGCTTTCTTCCACTAGATATTCATTAGCCCCAAGGGCTAGATAAAAATAAAAGACCCAATTTCATTTTCAGGAAAATAAAGTTACCATTATTTTTTTAGCTTTGCGTACTAGGTGCTATCCTAACATGATGGGAGGAGATGCATCTTTCAGCAACTCTACCTCAGGTTGTCTTACAACATCCTCAAAGAGTAAACTTTTCAATAATTCTCTTTTTAAAGACAGAAGCTGAATGACAGATTTCCAACCAAAGACACACACAAAAGTAATCAACATTTCATTTGGTAGATTGACCACACCAAGAGCCTATTTTGTCCATTTTTTTTCCCCTAAAAGAACATAAGCCAGCCATACAATAGCAATATTCCAGATGGCTGTAGAAAGTCCTCCATCTTTTTCAACAAAATGTTGATCGCAATCCAAAAGGCAGGAAAGTGATTTTGATGGACATGCATGTCTCTCTGCAGTGTGACACATCCTACAAAACGGAAGAAGAAGAAAAGCAATCTCATTTACAAAGAAGTCTGAGCTTAGGATGCAATTTGGAATATTAGAATGAGGAAACATATAATCGACAAGACTAGTAATTAGAAATGATTTATTGCCTTCCCTTGTTAAGCCTCTTATTAGGATAGAATATTTTCCTACACTTACTACTCCTAACTTATATAAAACCTCAATTATTTACATCTTTTGTTTTTCACAAAAACTTCAAGACAACTGTTTTAATAAGTTCCACTTAACTACGAATCAACGCACTTTTAGCTGCATTTGCTCACTAAAATTCTTTAATGAAGCTAACAGCTACCAAGGAATTTGAAAAAATTAAACTTTATTCCGCAGTGAAAAGCAATCAACTGTTATCTCTGTGCCTGCATTTTCTGTGCTACCAAAGAAAAGTGTTTCCCAAAATGACTGTGCATCTCAGCACACTTTGTCTGCAAAGCTTAATTCTTCCTGACACTTGTCCCAGGGTAAATTTTTCAAAAGAGGTTGCCTTAATTTTAAAATTGACTTTTAATGATACCTATATTTCAAAAGGCTAGATTTTTAAATATAATGAATTTTTGGTTTTATTTTGATAAATTCTTGAAAGGACACAGGTAAAAACATTTTTTTAAAAAAACAAACCCAAAATAAAACAAAACAAAAAACCCCCCAAAACCCTAAAAAAAACCCAAAACAACAAAAAAAAACCAAACCCAACCAAAAACAAGTACTACAATTCCGTTGTCCTATCCATTGAGGTCCCTAGTATAAAGAACTCATAACATCTTAACCAACTATGATTTTATCCTTAGCTAGCAAAAAAAAAATGAAGTTGGGGGAGAAAATATCATCTTCCATTTATCTGGCTGCTCAGTAGTTAGGTTAGTCAGAGGCACAAGAGCACCTATATTCCATTTCTTTCCTACTCAAAAGAGATTCAAGTCTCTATCATTTCCTTCTTTTAACCTCTTGGTCCAAAGCAACCACGAACTGAAGCTTATTCTGGTGTAAGAGTAGCTGAAAAAACTAAGCAATTTCACAAGAAATAATTAAATGTTCAATAGGTTACGATAAGAAAGAAGACACAAGCAGAATCTCTTTTATGATATTTTTATGAGTGGTGACACCAATACTGTCACTGTACAAAATATTAAATGCTTACCTGAAAACACACCTCTCTCACAACCCCAAAGATTTTCTAGGAAATATCTGAGACTGAATCATAGAATCACAGAATGGTTTGGGTTGGAGGGGACCTTAAAGCTCATCCAGATCCAGCCCCCATGCCAGCAGCAGGGACACCTTCCACTAGACCAGATTGCTCAAAGCCTCACCCAACCTGACCTTCAACACTTCCAGGGAGGAGGCATCCACAGCTTCTCTGTGCCAGATAAAATTCACAACTGTTTTTTTCTCCAGCTTATGAACTTCACCAATTTCAACTGAACCAAGCTCATAGCTACTTTTTTTTCCATCAAGAGTTCCCTGACAGCTCCATCAGCACAATAGCAGGTATTTCCCACTTTGGCACAGTGATGGTTTTCTCCTTTCTGAATGGTAGCACAGTAGTTCTGCTGGCTGTTTAAAATACAAACTGCGTGATGCAAGATCCTCACCAAGTTCTGCTCACTATATACTCCATAACAGAGGGTTTTGCCTTAAATCACTTGAACAATAAACGCTACTTTTTACTGACTTGCCATTCATTTCTGCTTAAATTTCCCTGTGCTCCCAGTTTATTGGCCTGTAATGAGTGGCTGAAATAAAAAAGTGCTGGTAGTGAAAGCATTGATACCTCATTCCAACACATGTTCTCCACTGCCTCTACCTCTGTCCAGAAAAACTTCCAGAAATGAAAACACTCATTTCCTTTGTCACAAGTGATCACAGCTAAATACGAGAAAATTTAGTTCTTAAGAGTAATTTTTCCTTTTTCCTTCTCATTTTTGTCTTTTATCAGTGTAAGAATGCTGCAAATCAACATCATTTACACTGCAATATCAAATTGATGCATTTTATTTTTGGTCATATCCTGCCAATTTCCCTAGATTTTGCAGGCAGATTTTCTTTCAGAGGACTTCAGTAAAATGCTGCTTTGGTTTAATGTCAAGTAGGCGTCTTTAAAGGTATCTTTCAATTCAGTATTTCAAACCAGTTCAAGAAATTTACTTTCTTCATTGCAACTCATTTTCTCCCAGCCACCTGCTGCAGAAATTCAGATCTTGCTCAGCCCCATGGCTTTCTGGGCATCACATCATTTCTCTTGACTACTCTCAGCTCAGCTCAGTTCAATTTCACTGCAGCTGAGAGCAGTTAAGAGCTCTTAAATGTTACCTACTTAATCTCTAGATGAAAAGCCTTATTTTTAAGTATTTCTTAATATAAAACATTTTAATTTTTTAATATGTCCGAAGCAGCCTTAAAAGTGTGAACACTAATGACAGTGTGGTGACTTCAGCATCTTCAAACCTGTTTTGACTTAGTTCATTGAAAAGAATACGATTCCAAGTCCCCAGATGACACCAAAATATATTATTTTACTACTCACTAACACACACAAACATGACAAGACCTAAGCCAACAATTTGCACCACTTGTAATGAATTTGAGAGATGCAGCCACTCATCTCCTCCAACTTCTGACTCTAAAGGAAAGAGAAGTCAGACCCAACTTACCTAAGACAGGACAGAACTCCTTACACAGAACTATGGGCTCAAACTTGACCAAGAAAATGTCAAGCATGAGCTGTTTGCCTTGATGTACAGGGAGGGGAGAGATGATTGCAGCTTGAACATGGGGCTTTGTGTGTCTGACACAAATGGTGGCTGTTTCAGGGAGAAATGTCACTGTCACCTCTTTCCACCAGTGCTCCTCTCTCTGTTCCCTGCTTCTACGCTTTCAGTCTAGACAGCAGCAAAGACAAAGAAAACAGATGATCATAACAGGAATTGTCACCAAATTTATCTAAGGTGAGGCCTCAGCACACCATGGACCTAAGATGACAACTCTCAAAGTAATTACATGATGCAGTGATTAATTTAACTGTTATTTTACAGTTTGAAAATTAGAAAAGCTATACCATGATACAATTTCAGATCAGGTATAGAATTGAAGATTCTTATAATTCACTCTAAAAAAATCAAGCTTTATCATCACACATAGAAATAAATTTAAGAAAAATATATAGACATTTTAAATTTAAATTAAATTTAATTTTTTTATTTGGTTTGTTTGTTTGGGGGGTTTTTGGCTTTTGGGGTTTTTAAGAAAAACTTATGTTGATGGGAAAGAAACAGTCTGCTCTCAGGACCAGATAAAACAAAGTGAAGCTCAAAAGCTCGTCACATTTTCAATCATGTCAGTCATTCTAATTAATTAAAAAATTCCTACCCCTCCCTACAAACCTTTTATCTCTGGTCTTGCTTCTTGGGGAACATAACATTTATGATTATCACACATGTATGATTAGCATGGATAGTATGTATGTTCTAACCCTGTAATACCATCTCTTCCCAATGGTCCCAAACTCCCACAGCATGTTCCACAAGTCGATGAGCTGCTATGAAATCACCTCCCTACCTCTCACAATAAATTTGCTCACCTTTCCTGCTCACAGACACACCGTCCCTATAGCAATCACAAAAACAGTGAAGATGAACCAACACCGGCAGAAATAGCAGCAGCTGGGATTAGCATGGGACAGCATCACATGAACTGTCTTTTTCTATGAAGTTCTCCATCAATTATCAGGGTTGAAGCATCCGCTCTCTGTCTAGGGGAAAAAAATCCACTCCTTCCATCTTGGCACTAGAGAGTTCTCAAAGAGAGTGGTAGAAATGTGAAACACAGTAAAAGTTCTCCTCACCAGCTGTATCTCATGGCCTAAATGATTCCACGATGATCAAAATCACTAAGGAATTTATTAATTTGAAAACCTTCTGCTATTCCTGACATGGAAATACAGAGGCCACCATTTCAGCATAGCTGGCAACGTGCGCTCGCAATCCAGAAGGCCAACCATATCCTGGGCTGCATCAAAATTGTGACCAGCAGGTCCAGGGAGGTGATTCTCCCCCTCTACTCTGCTCTCAAAAGGCTCCACCTGGAGTTCTGTGTCCAGCTCTGGAGCCCCCAACACAAGAGAGACATGGACATGTTAGAACGAGTCCAGAGGAGGCCACCAGGATGATCCGAGGGCTGGAGCAGCTCTGCTGTGAGGACAGGCTGAGAGAGTTGGGGCTGTTCAGCCTGGAGAAGAGAAGGCTCCAGGGAGATCTTATAGCGGCCTCCCAGTACCTGAAGGGGCTACAAGAAAGCTGGGGAAGGACTTTTCATAAGGGTGATTAATGACAGAACAAGGGGAAATGGGTTTAAATTGGAAGAGGGGAGGTTTAGATTAGATATTAGGAAGAAATTTTTTGGTGTGAGGGTGGTCAGACCCTGGCCCAGGTTGCCCAGAGAAGCTGTGGCTGCTCCTCCCTGGAAGTGTTCAAGGCCAGGTTGGATGAGGCTTTGAGCAGCCTGGTCTAGTGGAAGGTGTCCCTGCTGATGGCAGGAGGGTTGGAACTGGATGAGCTTTAAGGTCCTTCCCAACCCAGAACACTCTGTGCTTCTGTGATTCTATGACTTGATGATGCACTCAAGATTTGGCAAGAAAATACATAAGAATGTTTAAATAATGTTTAAATTAGTACTCAATAAAATTATAAAGTAAACATTTAAGTTCTTTAAGTTCTTAAGTTCTATTCTGCTCCATATGCAAATGCATATTTTCATAGATAAGCCAATTAATTTGAATTTACAGATATAAAAGCATTCAATAAATCATACCTCTGTTTTTAACCAGTAATTAGTTCTAGGTTATATCTCTACACTCATGCACTACAATTAACTACTAATAAAAGATAATTATCTCAGTCTCAAATGTCAGAAGGTTACATTTCTCTTTTTCCAATCCCAAATATGCTTTCTTTTTAAATGAAAGGCTCTTAATTGTAGTTAAGATGTTCTACATTTATTTCTGGGGTGTCTTGGACTAATATTTTCACTCTGCAGTAATACTGGAATATGAATGCACACATATTTTTCTACCCCATATTGCTGCAGGTTTACATATATCTCATATGTTTAAAATATCCTTATATGACTTTCAGATTCCTTCACAATACAGAGGTGTGAAAACGATGCTGACATGAATTGTTGGGTCAATGAGGGTTAGGTAATAGAAAAGTTTTAGGTTTATAAAGCATATGTGAAGAACAGGATTCAAAAGTGAATTTGTGTGTCTCAATCCAGTAAAACTCTAATTAGGATTTCTCAGATGACTTTTACAAGGTTCAGCTAACAAAAAAAATTAGAACAGTCTATTATTACTAGATATAGAAATACAACATATTAATACCTTCCGCAAGCAGTTATTATAAGTTACTACAGATTGCATGTATGCAGAGCCAAAAAAGGATAATAGAAAAATATCTGAAAGTGTAATACACATAACTGCGATTCAGTGAGCACAAAGTTGAGAAAGGATGAGGCATTAAAAGATTTGTGTCATGAATTAAAGCATTCATTAAACAAAGGAGCTTGAACTTTTACGAAGATTTCCTTGAGAACATTATAACTGTATCAACGTCTCATTTGCAATTCCTCACAGGCAGCCAGGTTTACTGTTTGGCAGCAAAGCACAGATGTTTTACAAGTTGAACCCTTGAGTTTAGGAAAGGTTATGCTGCTTGTTCAAGGGCTTAACTGAGAGTTTAACTATATTAGTGCTCCGCACAACTGGTTAACTCAATCTCATAGGAGACAAAATGTGTTAGACAAATGCAGTTAAGCAGCGTACCTACACACCATGTGCTCAATAATGAAGTAATTGTTGCTGTTAAAGAACTACCTCGTGAGTTTTCCAACACTGGCAGGCTATAAACCATCACTGTCAAAATGACTTTTCTCCTGGGTGGCCGGTTGGTGGTGGTTCAGCACAGATTCCCCTTTCTTGACAAATGACAACTGCTCAAGCTGTGATTTTCTTTCTGCTCATTTTCTTTTATAGGTGGCTCTATTCCCAGTGCTCTAATGTGATTCTACTTCATAGCCAGTCTGGTTATATTTCTTCTAGAGACTGCAATTATATTTCTCAACTATTCTTTGTGTTGCTATGAAAATCAAACAAAAGGAAAAAAAAAATTAGAGTTTCAATGAAGAAAATTTCCATAATATGTGGTGGCTGTCACAATCTTGCTGATAGAAATAATTACTCCTCCTGATGTAACTACACTAAACCACCAAGAAACGTGGATAAAAACTCATACCCATCTGTGCAAAGCTCTTTCATAAACACATATGAAAGAAGAGCTAAATGCAGAGATTAGCATGCTCTGGGATGCACAGCAGGACACAGATGCCAAGGTGAGAGGCTCTTGTTCCCTCAGTGCTTGAGAGGAAGACAGTGTCACCTCTCCTTTTAACAGTGGTGAGGGAAGGTTTTTGAGGAAAGGATACATTGTGATTTTGGGTAACTTCATGTTTGGCTTTCATGGGATCTGTTAGATTATGCTAATCCTTCTTTTTGGCTGATAAACTGGAAGGATCAAAAAACAAAGGGACAAACTGCTGTAGCATGAGCTAATGGTATTTTTCTGAGGCAAAATAAAACCACATCATCTGCAGGTAATAGACATTGCTTACAGATAAAACACATTGCTTTCATGGTGAATAGGAAAAAAAATTAACTAAAGACCATTTCCAGTGATGGCTTAGAAGGGAAACCATGTGAGGAGAGGCTGAAGTCACTTGGATTGTTCAGCCTGGAGAAAAGGGGACTGAGAGGAGATCTCACGGGAGGCTAGAACTTCCTCCCAAGGGGAAGAGGAGGGGCAGGCGCTGATCTCTTCTCTCTGGTCACCACCGAATGCCAGGAGCAGAGGAAATGGCAGAAAGATGTGGCAAGGGAGGATGAGGTTGGCCATGAGGAAAAGGTTCTTGAGGCAGAGGGTGGTGGAGCACTGGAACAGGCTCCCCAGAGAGGTGCTCATGGCACCAAGCCTGACAAGATTCCAGCAGCATTTGGCCAACATGTGCCCTCAGGGACATGGTCTGAATGTTGGCATTGTCCTGTGCAGGGACAGGAGTTGGACTGGATGATCCTTGTGGGTCCCTTCCAACTCACAATATTCTATGATTCTACACTCTTACCCAAACACCAACCATTTATCTGCTCATCAGCACTTTAGGATACAGCTGCTACCACCCAGAGACTGCAGCTGGGATGGAAGCACCTGAGCACTGCTGAACTTGCTGTCATGGGCACTTGAAACAGGTTTCAAGAGAAGAGCTTCACCTGCCTGAAAGTGAAGTAAATAAGCAAGTAGGCAGCAGCTCTTACAGAACTTTTCAAGCACAGCTCAATCGAGGTAATCAGCTAAAAGTTAACTCAGGTGGCACTCGCTGAAAGGTAGCCATGTCTATGGACACATAAGGGATCACTACTGGGCGTTCATACAGATGTCACAGCTGAAAACACTGTGAAAAATATTAGTAGAGAGATAGTTGTTGTAGATCTGCTCTGTTGCTAACATCTAATCAAAGTAAGACCCACTATTAAACTACCCTATAACAACAGTGTTGTCAAGTTAGAGACTGTACCCAAAATTAGTAGGAAACTTCCATATTGACAGCTCTAAAATGTTACAGGCAGTCTATTATGGAAACTTCTGTATCGACCTATCTGAGCAAAATCCCCTTCTTTGCTCAGTGCAAAATCATAATCTATTAACACAGCCCAACACCTCTTGCTAGGGCCATCCATTCCCAAGACCCACAGACTCCTCACACCACACCTGACCACTTCTCTTGACCATTTCACCCTCCACAGCTACACTGGCAAAGAGACAGTCTTCCAAATACATTTCAGTAGAAAAGAAAGTTGAACAACGAACTAGATTGCCTAAGGGTGGAATTGCATCTGCAGCCCGAAGCACCTTGAGCCCAACAGCACTGTAAACTCTTCATCCAGCAAATGTGCTGCTAAAACACTTCCCTGCAGCAAATTCACTAGCAGACTAATAGCTCCAGGGCTGCTATCTCCAACTCTCAGTCTGACTGATGAGGGGTTTACTGATTCAGACTACAGTCACTTTATTTTTTTTTTAATCCCTAAGTGTATAGTGCCACCATAACGGTTGGACATAATAAAACCCTTCTGCACAAAGCATCCAATAAGTAATCAGAGAATCATAGAATCGTTCGGTTGGAAAAGACCTTTGAGATTATCAAGTCCAACCATACCAATCAGCTATGGAGGACCAGAGCATCAAGAGTCACAAACCTGGTAATCCACATTAATACACATCCCCCTCCTTTCCTTCATCTTCTTTAAAAACACCCATGGAAATACAGGTTAAAAAGATCATAGACTATTAGTGACTCTCTATAGAGCTACCAACAGCTAGCCATGTTTTAATTAGCATAGGAGAAGACCCAAAGTATCTCTGCAAGATGAAGAATTGCCAACAAACATTCTCTACTGTCACTGAACCCTCACCAGTTCCTTAACAGCTGTCAGATAGATGAGTTCACAGACTCTGTTGGTTCTTCTGCATGAGCTAAAAGCATCCCAAATATCCAGTGTAGCACTTGAACCACTATGTCATCCTCCTGGATCCATCCACCTTGAAGGTGAATATTCAAGTTTAGGCAGGAAAGACAGGATTATTAATAAACTATTCCAAATTATAAGCATTACTTGACATTAATTATCAATGTATTTTTTTTTTTACTTCAATAGATTTCATAGGTCTATGTTTCCTTACTTACAATACTAAATATAATAATTTTTAGAAATGTTTTCATTTTAAAATATAGAAAAATATTTTTTCAGTGTCTTCTAAATTCATCCCTTTTACTAAGAACTGAAAAATCTAAATGAGAATTATCAAAACCATAAAATTACAGTAAATAGTAATAATAACAAATAATGACCACTTGAAATATACCTCAAACTGGAACTGCTTCTCCTAATTACTAAGTCAAATATTTTTGCTTTAGATAAAAGTAATGACCAGAATCATCAACCTTTTGAATCATTTCAAAAGAAAATTCTGACTGAAATAGTTCTGAGAAACCAGAGTTATCCCACCTAACAACAGGTCAGGACGATGGTAATAACTTATCCAACTCTTTACAACAGTGGCTGAGTTTGAATAAACAGTGACCGAATTACAGTGTATCTGTATCCATGGCAAATGCAAACTCAGTGAGAGGTTGTGGTTCAGAAGGAATTCCTTAATTTCTAAAAAAAAAAAAATAAAAAGACAAAAAAAAGAAAAAAAAAAGAAAACTAACCTCCCCAACTGATATGTTAACTATAAAAGAGTGGCACTTCTCTCATAGCAGACTAAAAATTATCCCCAACTCTGTTCTCAAAAGTGGGAATTATCCACAATTTGTATCACACAGATTCCCAGCTCTTAGGTTTGGGAAGAAATCAGAAGCAGTTCTGAGTTTATAATAAATGAGAACGTGCAAATAAAAGCATCTACTCAGCTCTGTAGCTAACAAAAAAAAAAAAAAAAATTAAAATTATTTAGCTGGCCTGCACCCTGTCTTTCCACCGTGATTAGATTCATTACATGTACTCTTCTCCGAATGATTTTAATTCCATCACCATCAACACGAATTCTTCAAACCAGTGTAGGAGATAATGATGACTTCATTGGACCTGTTGGCCACTTTGTTACATCCAGCTGTGTTCTCCCTTTCTAGGGCAATTAAGGGATTTTGTGGTGCTATTTCTGAGCCTGATACAGCAAGAAGTCACACAGATCCAAATCTTTAAGTTGCTCAGGTTGCACTGCAATCCTGTAACTTAGAGGATGCTGCCACCAAGAGTTTTGAAGACATAAATGGCGCGTTGACAACTGTTGTCAGTGAGGACAATGAAAATTGGCAGCTTTAGCCAAGTATGAAGCATGACAAATTGCAGGAAAGCACAAGGAAGGCAGTGCTTCACCCAGCTCAGAAGATGACATTTGCTAGGAAGCTCGTGGGAATTCTTCAGACAGCCTACAAGATGTGCTAAATGCTATTTGCATTACAACAAATCATAAGGTATCGACTGCAAAATCATTTTCCTTTAATGAAGACTTCTCGAGGAAAAAAAAAAGAAAAAATATCAAAATCAATTAGAAGACTGAAACTACAAATCTGTTGTGCTTTACATCTCTCTGAAGCATGAAGAACCTAATAAAGCGCATTTAATAAAAACGAACAGCAAAATCACTGTGGCTTATCAGATTGACAGTATTTTTGAGTTTAAGGCATGCTTAGGAGGTTTCTCCTCCTCTCTTTACATCTACACCAGTGGTACATTTTCTAAAAACATGTTATTCTGCATGAAAAAAAAAAAAATATCCTATGTTTATGTGTTGTTTCTTACCTCTGGAGTGGAAGAGTCACTTCTTTTCTTCTCAAAAATCAACCCAACTTCCCTGCATCAATGATTTACAAAATAATAGCTGAAATTGTGACCTACATATGCTTAAAATAAATAGGAGGGAGTTTTCTTAATTTTTGAGAGATTTGGGGGTCTTTTACTAAACAAGGGGGGATTTTTTTTGTCTGTTGATCAAGTTTACAGTTTTCGTAATATTTGGTTTCTGTTGCTTTAGGATGGGAGTGTAATTCTGATTTTTCATTGCACAGCTGTTGAGTGACAACTAAAAAAGAAAAAAAAAGAAGAAAAAACACCAAACTTTTTAAAGTATTACCTGTCATCCCAAAAAAACTCTGAGAACTCTGCAAACTGATATTAAAGTACTAATTTTCTTCCAAAATGCTACCGTCTTTAGGAAGACATATAACTACCTTTTAAGCATAAAGAATTAAAGCAACTGTGAATTTCAAAACTGTAACAGAAATCAGCATGCATCTGAATTTCAAAGTTCCATTTTAAAAGCAGAACATCAAATTTAGCTCGAGCCCATGCTTCTGCTGTTATGCATGGAAGAAACAGCAATACAACAGAGTGCAAGGTCCTTGAAGCTGTCTGTCTCACTACATCTGCCTGCTCTTTGACATGCAGCCAAGAGAGAAACCTTGACTATGGACTGTTTCACATCTTGTTAGTCTTCTGGGCACACAGCATCCTCAAGGACACCTCGTTCATGTATGCAGAGTTGCACTGTTACAGTTTTAAGGAGATTGATTCAATCTAACTCTAGGCACCTAACTTAGCTCACCTGTTAGTCTCCATGGGCTTCCTTACAAAGAATGGAAGGCAACTTGGTTTTTTGAAAAGGTTATTCTGAGTAATAGCCTGTTCTAGCCCACGTGGACTGCTTCTGGAGACATCTAATTTCACCTCATTTCTACAGGGGAAGCCCCAGAGAGACTAGCCAGGTACATTAAAGGCCTAAGGTAGGTGATGCAAAGACTCATTGTCTGCACTCCCAGCATCTATGTGCTCCCTTTCATTTTATCAGGCATTGGAAGGGGTTGCCCAGGGCAGTGGTGGAGTCCCCATCCCTGGAGGGATTGAAGAGTCGTGTAGACACAGTGCTGAGGGACATGGGGTTAGTCGAGGACTTGTCAGTGTTGGGTTCATGGTTGGACTCGATGAGCTTAAAGGGCTTTTCCAATTGAGGTGATTCTGGGATTCTGTCTTTATTTTTTTTATCTATTCTTATATCAAAGTCCTTGTGAAGGTAAAGAATCATTGGCATTGCAACAGTAACAATGCTGTGCTGTTTTTCATGGTTTACCAAAAAGCACTATCTCAGAAATACCTTTTTTTTCCTTAATGATTTGACTATCACGTAACTTATATAGAAGTAACCAAGAGCAATAGCATGTACCACCCACTACCATCCCTTATCTCTCACGTTAGACCTGTTCAATTAAACCCAAGGGGTGACTAAGTCTACTACATTATGTCCCACTCCTTGGCCCCTTCCATGGCAAGAAGTGACAATTACAGCACACTAAGTGACATATTTAACTAGATATCATATTTTTCTCAGCTAAGCAGAAGACCCCTAACACCTCAGCTAAGAACATGACATCTTATTGCAACTTGAAAGCAGGTAAAAAACTTTACTCTTAATTTAGATGCCTATTCTTTCTTATTAGGTAAATTTTCATACACATATTTCTGGGGGATGGTGGATACACAAATTAAAAAAAAAATAAGATTTTTTTTCTTCTTCATATTTTATAATAAAGTAATTTAAAATTATTAAGGGCCAGTTTTTCCTATTTCTAGTTTAAAGAAAAGTCTGACTCAGAAACACAGACCATGCACAGCAGACACAGAGGAAACTGGGTCACATACTTAGGAGTCAATATATGGATTTCAAAATATAGTTTCAGTGTTTATGTTTGAGCATATATTTTAGCTCAATGCTCTGCATATATTGGTCATTTTTTTAAATATGAATTATCACAATGTGTTACACATAGCTCATTATTATCTACAATTTGAGCAGCCTCAAAGTCCATTTGATAGCTCTTGATCCAGATGCAAATTCAACATGTCTCAATAGGCAATGAGATAGTGAACTCTGATCTAAACCTGGGACATAAAGCTCTGCAAAGAGCTCCTGCAAAATGAAAATAAAACATAAATAAACACAGGCAGTGAAGTGCCAGCCAGTTGTCTCTCAACTCCAACAAGCAGTTCATGTAATTTAATGTGAGAGAAGGTAGAGTAACGAGGGCTGGGACAAAGGCTGAGGAGGTGGTTACTGAGGGATCAGTGGGTTTTGCAAGAATAAACATGCTTTTGAAAAGCCCCTTGAAATGAATGCAAATAATTTAGTTATTTCCCCCAGTTGCAGGGAAAACCAAAGTAGAAACTGGGATGCTCTTAGTTTCAAAGGGAACCACCAACTCCAGCACTTCTTTCCTTACAAGTTCAACCATCAAGTTCCACCATACAGTTCAGCCATAGCACCTCGCATGGTACCCTGCTAACCAGGTTGCTTTATTCAAACACACTTCAGAGGGAAAGGTTTTTTGAGCTGCTTTAAAATAAATAAATAAATAAATAAAAGCTCAAATACTTCCACATTTCTTTGATACATCAGAAAAATAACTTCACAGGCTGGGCACATCACTGAGGAGCGAGCAGAGGTCACTAGATTGCAACAGAATAAAACCAGCCCTGTTGTGAGATGGGTGTCAGGCAAGGTGACACAAACCACCCTCTGACAGCCCTTTCTCCATTGTCCCCCGTCATACAGACATGACTGTGGACCTCACACATTTCAACAAAGCTGGATCCGAAGAAGAAAGAAAGTAAAAGGCCCAGAATTGAGACTATTATGTTATAGTTAATGTTACATATAATGTAATTTCTCTACTTTTGAATCTTACATAAAAGAGGAGCTCAGCATAATCTAAATCAGATGGTTTCATACCCCAAAACCATAATTGCTGCAGATGAAGGGAGGAACTGTCTTAGGCTCTACAGAAGTAGGAGCTCGATAGTAATCACTTCGAAAGACCCCTCCTTAGAAGTTATCAACAACCTAACAGAGTTTGAGAACATGGTGCGGACCTTAATTAATATAATTTGTAGGAACACTAGAGAAGAGACTTCTATGAAAGCAACCCACACAACAGGCTTTGTTTTCACAAAAAAAGTAAAAAACCCCCCAAATCAGTAATCATTTAATGAACTTTCATCCAGTTTTCTACTCTTCACGTACAAATACTGCTGTTTCCCCAAGAGACTGAGGGAGTTGCATGCTCTGCTCTACTTGAGGGGAAAAAAAAAATAAAAATAGAGGAAGATATTCAATATTTTTTATAAAAGAATTAAAAAGGAAATCTAAAAATCCCTAATGTTGTCCTCCTTGTCAAAAAGGAATACTTTTATCTTCATAAAAAGATTGCAACAACAAAAAGAAAATATTCTAAGATCCAATTTCTTAGGCCTTTCAAAGATAAGACAGTGAGAGACAAACTTTTTGTAAGAAGTAGGAAAGAAGTCTTTGCTTCATGTCTAAATTCATCTGCAGCACAGGAGTGACCAGCCGATTCTTTGCACTGCTAGAAAACATTCAAGGTTTCAATTTTTATTTTTATTTTTTTCTTAAGTTAAGCATGAGCTGTGAAGTCCAGCTCTGGATTACTGAAAACTGGGTAAAATCTCTCTGTTAGGTGCTTCCATCCTGGAAGTCCCAGCTTCCAAGGCAGATGGCATAAATCTTACCACTTGAGCCTACTCTGCTGAGATGAATCCTTCATTGGTAGAGGGGAACAAAATCACTTCTGTGGCTCATTAACACCTCCTACTCTCAAGGATAAGATATGCCATCTTTAATCAGTTATTATTTCCCAGGGCTTTATCCTCCCCAGTTTTTTCCTCTACATTATGCCATTGAATTCCTAGTAAAAGCAATGGAAACAGGGAAACTATTCTGACAAAATATCATAGTTTTTAAAAAAATAGATGACTGTGAAAGAACAATGACACCTTCCCATGGCATAAGAGCACAACAGCATGATTTCAGAGTGTTTGGCTTCTCAATTCAAATGCACACCAATGTTTTCTTGAAACAAACCATATTTCTTGAAATGAAAATACTTTTAAAACTCACATTTTCCTTCCTTCCCCTGTTTTTCTTTACTCATGTTGGTACACCCTGGAAGTCCTCGTATTATCAGACATGCTCCTTTTCTCCCTTTGATCATAACAGCAGAAAGGAGCACTTCTCCCACGTGAGGAAAAGGAAGAATAGGGGAAAAAGAAAGGGGGGGAGAGCTGCTGAAATAATAAGAATTAAAAAAAATTAAAAAGTAACACTTCTTCCCATGTAGGATTATTATTCTCCTTTCACCATCCAGCTCCTGAAGCTCTGTTGACCTTTGCAGGGTCACACTGAGCAGCACACCATGCATATGTATAGAAGTTCAAAAATAGCATTACAGTGAAGGTAATCAAATGGAATTAGGGTGCATTTTGACTTCAGTAACTGCAGCAGACACAAAGGGAGCCCTCGAACTCTGTATGCTTCCCACACGGTGGCCCTTTGATTTGCTTCGCATCTTAGAAATTCCACAGGGAAGCAAGCCAAAATAAAAATGACAGTTGCTCAAGCTTTTACATTATAGTTCAGTTGGATTTAAGGCTTGCCCTTTATTTTTGTGGCAGGAAAATAAAAGGGATAACATGAGGGAGAATTCTTTATATTATCATGAGTGTACTTGCGCGCTGGTTTTTATAGTGTTGTGCTCAATGGATGTGATGTTCCTCCCCAGGAACAGAGCACACTAAATTCTGTAATGGCAGAAACTGCTGGTTTAAATTGTTTTAAGGTCACTGAATGGAAACAAACTGGTTGCAAATGTCGCTCTAAGTTTCATCTTGGCAATATCATGGAGGGGTGGCAGGGTGTATGAGGGAAGGGGAGACCGCCAACATCCAAGTACATTTGGTGATTTCTGAAGCCAGCTGCAACTCTATTTAAATCAGAATTGAAAATTAAAACTATTAAAGGATAAGCACCCCAATATGGAGCTGTTTTCCAGTGCAGTCATAGCCACGTATACCAGGAATCACTCCAAGGCCATAACATACAGAAAAAATTTCCTCAAACTCATCTTGTAATCTCAGTTTAGATATTCCCTCTCATTTTAATAATGGAATCATAGAATAGTTTGGGTTGGAAGGGACCTTAAAGCTCATCCAGTTCCAACCCCCCTGCCAGCAGCAGGGACACCTTCCACTAGACCAGGTTGCTCAAAGCCTCATCCAACCTGGCCTTGAACACTTCCAGGGAGGAGCAGCCACAGCTTCTCTGGGCAGAACCTTAATGAAGCTCACCTATTCTAATTCCTTTTATTAGACAAAAGTTTCAGGTATACAAGAATTTAGCAACAATCCTCCTGCTGCTTTATGATTCTTGAGGAACATATTTAAGCCCTCACAAATGCACCACACCAATCACTCAATGTACATCTCAGCACTTCTGACTTCCTTGACAATTCCTCATGCACCTACATCTGTATCCAAATAAAAAAGGCAGACATATTTATAATCATACAGTTAATTACTAACTTCTTTTTAACACTGAGAAGCACAATAGCAGTCCACACTGAAGATGAATGTGAAATATCTCACCAACCCACAAGCACTGGAATGTTACAAATATTAAGATAAAAATGGAGTACACAAAATTGGCCATAAATTTGGGGAAAAAAAAATCACCATATTTTGAAATAACTTTAATTTTTTTTCAAGACTTTTGATGGAATTTAACTTAAACTTCAATTTTACAGGCAGGAGGTTGATTCATTCTCATTTATTCCTAAATTTTCAACATTAAACCTTGCATTTTTTTAAATTAAAAAAAAAAACCCAAACAAATCTGTCAATTATATGAAACAATTTTTCAAGATGGTTGACTGGAAAAACAAATCAGAATAAACTGGCTGTCATCAGCAATTCAGTTTTGACAGATCAGCATATATCAACACATTTCATGGGAAATACCTCTTAAGTTCCTCTCTCTCAGAAACAGTTTTTATCATGGAAGAGAAGTGGACAAGATAAATGAAGTAATTGATGTATTATCCACGATTATCTTTCATTATTTTCATTCTTATGTAAAATGCCTTTCCTTACTGCTGTGCAGAGTGATTCAATACACACACAAATCACCTCTGTCTTCCACAAGATACCCATCTTTATAAAAACAGAATCATTCAGTAACAGAATATCAGATAGGAAAAAAAAAACCTCAATGAACATCAGCAGGTTCTTAGAGCAAGGTAACTTTGAATATAAGATGTTTAATAGCAAGTTTTCTGCTGTTTTGCACATTCTGAAATACACATTAAACATATTTATTGATTCTGTAGTTGGCAAGTCAAAGTAGTTTTTCCAACTGAAGATGCTCACATGTTAACAAAGAAAAATAGGTTGTATATTTACTTAAATTTCTGCAGGTCAGCAGTATGCACACAGAATACTGTTGATTCACTTTTAATTGCACCCTATTAAAAATGTTACCACTGAATTAAAATTCCCTGGAAATAAAAGGTTATTTAATACACATGCCAGCACATCTCTACAGTGATTTGCTGACACTCCAAAAATCAACAGTGCTACAGAGAAAGGTTCCGGTACGGCTAAATACACAATGTAAAATACCACAAGAACTGTTATTTTATGCATCAGTTCAAAGTCCATAAGCTTATAGATCATAATTTTAAAATATATTGTTCTTTTCTTTAAAAAAAAAAACACCTTAAAAGGTAGTTTACTTTTAACATCTGGAAATCTTACTGTATTACTTCAGGAATTTTAATAAAAAGAAAAAAAATTTGAATATTTTCTCTATGAATAAAAAGCAAATATGCACTTTCTGTTCACAGTCTTATTACTTTAGATTAAGGGAAAAACAGCAAGTTGAGAACTAGAAGTAAATTCTGAAGGAAAGCAGCGTGTGCATACACTGTGTCTGGAACACACTTTGCTACCAACAAACTCAGAATAATAATTGCAAATGGATACTCGTGAAAGTGAGTTAATGTGAACATCCTGCACTGCTCCAGTATGTTACAGATTTCTATTTTTAGATGTCTTTGCGCTATTTGTTATAACAATTAAGAAAAAAAGGAACAAAAACCAACCAAAAACCTCACAAAACGACACATGAGAATAAAGAAGACACTTACAAATCAGTGAATTCTAAGTAAAATTCTAAAATCTTACTTTGTATCATAACCTTTCTCTGTAAAGTGACTTTCCCTGAATTTTTTCAGCATCTTGATGGGATTTCACAAAGGAAGAACTTCCTGGCAACTTTCCTCCATCCAGGAGGAAGAGCTTCTTCTGCAGCAAACACATGAATTGCCTCTGACTTTACCCCAGGTCACCAGGGGTTAAGGTCCTATATAAATATCCAAACTTTCTGGAAGCTAATTGGATCTAATTGCACTTGAAATTCCCACCAGTTGTTTAAGTACATAAAATAAAAAATAATATAAAAACCAAACTAGAGTTGAATGACTTGAGATTAACGATTTCCATTTAAAGATCCAAATCTCCACAGGTATTCACAAGTTGTAGCCCAAGAAGCAGTAGAGACATAAACATCCCCAAAAAATCTTCCCTTTAGATTTGTAGTCCCTCAACACATTTAACATTCTGAACCTAGTTAACTTGATATTGTAATATAACTCTCAGAGTTTCTTCCTGCTAATGAATTTTGATTTCATATGGGCTAGACTCTGGCACTGCAGAAAAAGAAAAATTAAGGAATCAGAAGGAGTTCACTGGAAAGAAAAAAGCCCATGTTGTTTTGAAATGTTAAGTTTGCAGCAATCTTTTAAAAGTTGGATTTCTACCAAATCCCAATAAGAAACTGAAAACTAATTGGAGTGATACCATAGTTGTCTCAAGGTGTTCTAATGCAAAGCATTCAAAGGCATTCAAAACTATTTATCTAAGAAATGGAGCCCATTTTTAGATTTAAAAAATGCCCCAGTCAAGTATGTGTCTCACAGCTTTTTATGATTCCAATTATTGAGTGATTCATCCAATTATGCCATCATTCACTCATATATATCCTGCAAATTTATCCTGTGCATATGGAAACTACCACACAGTAATTCTAGGTTTGTTAAGGTATTGGTCTGCTTAACATTGCATGGTCTCTTACAGGTAATTAGGTCCAGATAGTAATTTAATGGTTCTTTTATTTTTTGAAACACACAATATTCAATATAGGCAGGTGTGTCTGTATGCAGACTAGTGCTTATGCAATATAATCAAATATAGAGAAATTATTTTAAATTTACTGGTGTTTTTATTCTCTTTTTCAAGCTTAGTTTTTTGATCTGAACCTTGTGCTTTGCAAAGTTCCTGACTGACCAGGAAACTAAAACACACTTTTATTCCCTCCCTATCCAACAGATTTTATATTCAATTTTCTTTTCTTATTTCAACACCAAATAATTGCTTGTGCATGCATGTGAACAGTTGCTATTTAAATGCTTGTGGAGAGCTCAGTTCCTGGCTCATTTAATTGCCCAAGGCCACTGGCCAAGAAGATCTAAGGAGTTCTGTATGACTACATAATTTATTTTATCTGCCCAGAATGAACCCTCTGGTCTCCTTTGCAATAGTGATGATGTTTGTCATCACTCTATAATTCACAAGCATCATTAGTTGTATACATGCACAGTAGTCTTTGCAAAGTGTACGTTGACATACCCTTGTCCCTCTCATTTTATTAGCTGCATAACACCAGACCTCCTGGCATTAGGGATTAGGAAACATGTCTTACTGATGGATTGCTGGGTCCCACCTGTATATGCTCATCCATAGTTCATAATTCTGCCAAAAACAACTTTTGCTGTGCTGTAATTCACAAGCCATTTACTGCAGTCCATAATGACATTTTTCTTATTCCCACTCTACCGTTACACCAGCCCATTTGTACAATCCCTTCTACACAGTAATAATGCTGTACGTACACTGACAGCATGCACCGGTTCCTGGGATCATACTTTAAACATCTTTCCCACTGAGATCAAGACATTTTATAGTGAGAACTCAAAAGGGTTTTGATTGAAGGTTTAATTTAATCTGGCACAGAGAAGCTATGGCTGCTCCTCCCTGGAAGTGTTGAAGGCCAGGCTGGATGAGGCTTTGAGCAACCTGGTCTAGTGGAAGGTGTCCCTGCTGATGGCAGGGGGGTTGGAACTGGATGAGCTTTGAGGTCCCTTCCAACCCAAACTATTCCATGATTCTAAGATTTTGGGGTTTTTCTCTGGGGAAGTGAAGCTCACGTCTATCCTCATTCACACCACTTTAGTCCTTGCCGCAGGAACAAACTCTCTGATTTGGAGTTTCCAGTGTATTCAGTGAAACAAACCACCCTACTCTGGATGCATTAATCACTTCGTAATTGTGGCCTACAGCTTCCCCACAGAAAAAGAAGTTGTAATCAAGAAGCATAGAAGAGAAAGAGACAGAAATTAAATAAGGAATACCAGGAAAAGGTCAGAGTAGCCCTGCACAAAGAGTACAGGAAAGCTTCAGATTTCTTCCCTGACTCCTGCTCATATTCCTTCTGTCAGGGTACCTTGGACTAGTTAAAGAAATTCACAGCCCTGGTTACAAAACCAGGGGTCACTGAGAGTATTCCCAGCAGGCATCTCTGCTTTTCCTACAGCAAATTCTGGCATGGTTCTGCAACGATGACAAACCTGCCTGGTGTCCCTGAAGTATCCCTTAAAAAAAGGGATGCAAGGCTCTTCAAAAGACTAGAACTGTTCATCATTAGCCCATCCCTTGTCCCATTAAAGTCTGGATCAAACTCCTGTCAACTGTAAAGGCACAGGTGGAAAGTGCCTCTGGGGAAAAAAAAAAAAAAAAAAAAAAAAGAGAGAGAAAAAAAAGAAAGGTATTTGGCCATATTTTCAAATAAATAACACAAAAATAACACTTCTGCAGGTAGTTTTGTTCTGTCTGTTGCTCAGCTATTCAGATATTTCCTTTGAGCATTATGTTTCAGTTTCACACCCTCTGACATAGCAAACGCAGGAAGAATTATCAATCTTTGGTATGTTTAAAAGCATATTTTTCTGATATTGAGGTATGTGGTAGTGTTCGTCAATGGATTTTTCATATTCTTTTCTGAATGTCTTGAAAATGACAGTTAAAGTTCTTTTCTTAAATGTCCTAACTAGTTAATGTAGCCTTTTTTACTGGGTAGCTGGCGTGGAACTCTCCATCCATTACCAGACCTTATAGCAGCACAGAAAAAGTCAAGATCAATGGTTGTCACATTGCCATTGTTTAAAAACAAAATACAAGTAGAGATTTTCTATTTTCATATGTGTTCAACATAGACAAATTCATTATCTTCACAACATGTACTAAACTTAACTACATTCCCAAAAGATTAACAGGAAGCATCAGCAAAAGAGCAGCTGCTTTTTATCCTCATCACTGAAGTTTATCATCTAAGACACTTGTTCACACATAAAGGTGTAGGAACAGGGACAAATTCATTTTACTCTTAGCAAGGTGAATGGTCCCTTTTCTGTGCTCAGATGGTCAGTAATGCTAAATCCTGCACAATGTTGCTTATGCCTCCAAAGTCAGTACATGTTATGGGATAGAAAGGCTAAGCCATTGGGGGAAAAAAAGAGAAAGAACATAAAAATACATCTCTTTCAGCCTTTGCATACAGCAGACCACTCAGAAGATTGATTCTTCTGTTTTGTCCACACTCTTAACTTTCTCTAAGGCTTCAACTTCCCATTTACCTCTCAAACACCGGAGCTGATCTGGGGAGAAACTGACGCTCTCTCCTTTTCCTTTCACTCCAACCATCAGATGATGGCTATTTCAATCACTTGGAAATATTTAGAATCATAGAATCATAGAATGGTTTGGATTTGAAGGGACCTTGAAGCTCATCCAGTTCCAATCCCCCTGCCATCAGCAGGGACACCTTCCGCTAGACCAGGTTGCTCAAAGCCTCATCCAGCCTGGCACTTTACTACTGTAATTTCTTACTATTTAAAAATTATGATCTACAGAAGAAACAGCTGGGGCCAGGTTAAGTATTTATATGTAAAGAAGTGGTTTTTTGCTAGTTTGATTTTGTCCTCTACTCCTCTGGTTCAAGCAAATGCAGCCAATAATGACATTCATTAATGATAAAATTCAGGTTCCAGCTCACTGCAGCCAAAGTGCACACAGACTCTGTGCTAACTTGCTCTATGAGGTCCAGTAGTCCTATAAAGCATTCAAACTATCCATCTATCAGAATAACAAAACCACAAGCAAGTTGAATAGTTTTCCTTAAAAGAAACTTGAATAAAAAGATTTTGTTCTGAATGGAGGCAGTGCTCTTCTAGGAGGCTTGTTTTCATGACTTTTTTTTCTTCTTCTTTTTAAACAGAATTCACGATGCTCCCATTTTATATTTCTTCCTGCAAAACACTTTAGATTCCCTGAAATCGAGCAACTGAAATAAAAATTAATTAAACATTAGACTAAAGTGAGATTATCAGGCTTTATAAATTCTTTCATTTGGGATAGATTTCTGTTCAAAAAATTTTGAAGAAAAAAAAAAAAACTTAACTCCATGGTATTTTTCTATTAAGCTACTTATCAAAACCTTTTTAGAGAAGAAAGAAATGATAATGTTAAATGAAACTCAGGGGTATAGTTTATTCATTTTATGGAAAATTAAAAAAAAAGAGCAGCAGCTGGGTCATATGCAATAGACTTTGCACTTTCTCTGACAGCTTTCAGAGATTCTCCAAATGGAATGAGTTACATTATTTTGGGGGAAAATAGTAAGATTTTGTACATTGGAGTTATTCATACATATTTCTCTCTTGTTGGTACTCAGAGACATCATCCATGCACAGACTACAAGGGAAAAGGTAAAACTGTGATCAGCTAGCCTCCAACGGAGCACAGGGCATGGGGTTCCCTGAATTAATCAATCATACAACGCTCATTTAGGGATCTCAGGGACAAAATACATGTTCAAATCCAGCTCCTAGTGCATAACTGGAAAAAAGGACCCATGCACCAGTGATGCCAATTCTGTGCATTCCTGTGTGTGTACATATTCACCTTGCTTGGAAAGCCTTACAGCTCATCTGCCATCCCAGCTCCACTCTGCTGACCTCAGAAAAAGGAAAGCTCTTTATCTTTGAAGCCACCTCCATGGCTCCAGTCCCAGTCCCAGTTCAGTGTGGAACACATAAATCAGCACACTCTCAGATCTTCGTATGCTCTTTTATATATTCCCCAGAAGAAAGCATAAAGACCAGCTTTATGTTGAGACCAGTGTTCCTAATATGCTGAGCTGGACAGATTCCAAAGTGCGTATTTCCACCAAGAAGACGAACTTGATGTTTAAATGATCTTAAGACTATCTTAAGCAGTTTTAAAATCCTCTGGAACTCATTTTTCCTGTTTTTTTCTGAATTCTGAGAAACATGAAGAGCAACTCATTGTGTAATACCAATAATTGTAAGTAATAGAAGCGGGGAGGAAACTGGTGCAAAATGCCAGTTTCATATGTATAAAGATTCAAATCAGAGCTCAGACAAGGTTTGGGTACATATTCCCATCAAATGGCATGGCAGATGCCAACTTTTTTTCTCTGTCAGAGGTGTAATAGTGTAGAAAAATTCTGAAAACACAGTCTGACTCTGAAGATTTCAAATTTATCACAACAAATGGCAGCAAGATTTTTTTTTACTACAAACAAAACTAATGGATAAGACCCTAGGAGTGTACTAGAAGTTCATCCTACTGCCAGACACCAAACCTAAGTGTCAAGATTTGCCAGGGAGACAGAATAAATCCATAAAAGTACACACAAGCATTCCATGTACTCAACTGTCATAAGACTTTCTATTTTACCAGTACAATTTAAAAGGCAGAACAGAACTTCAAAAAGCAACAGGATGGGAGATCCTGCAACCCAGTGGCATTCAGATGTCTAAAATTCTGCTGGCATAAATTGCAAGACAGAAATTGGGCTGCAGCTAGATACAAGTATGATGAAGTCCTGGGCTGATAAGTGTTAACTTCACTGTAGTGAAAGCAAAATTAATAATATACTAAAACAGGAAAACTAGTAATTGAGTGTTGGAATGTAGGTGACATTGAGAAAGCAAGCTTCTATAATTAATTCCTAACAACTGCGTAGTACCTCTTCATCTCCCACAAGGAAGTTTGATTCCTGATCCTCCTCCAAAGGTGTGAACACGGGTCCAACTCAGTGGATATAACATGAAGATCAACAACAGAAGGTAACGGTACTCCATGTCTTGTGAATAAAAGGTCTGTGTCTTCCTTCCATGTCAATGGCAAAGCTCTTTGTGGGAGCAAAACTAAGCCTACAATGAAGCCAAAGTTCTCATGTCTTCCTTCCCTGTCAATGGCAAAGCTCTTACTGAAATTTGTGGTAACAAAACTAAGCCTACAATGAAGCCAAAGTTCTGTAATCCATTTACTCTTATCGTCTGCCCTACACCTGCTATGGCATGAGCAGCAGCCAATGGCTGTCTGATAATAATTAGTTTGCCAAAGCTTCTTTGATAAATTGCAAAGATAACAGTCCTCTTTCTCAGATCCATAACAGTCAACAGTTTAGAAGGAAAAACTAGTCTCTGCATTGCTGCCTAATTACCTTGAGAGTCTGCCAACTCATTTCCCTGCACCATATATGATCCTGTTGGTTTTTCAAGCTCCGCTGAAATGCTCATGACACTGAAATACTGATGAAAGCCAAATGCCAAAAATTGATCTGCATTATTTCCTGGGGAGGAGAAAAAAAAAAAAGGGTAGGGTCACTTAACACACAACTAAATTCATATTTGTATTGTTCAATAAAACACAATGGCAAGTGCTCAGGCCAGCAAAAACTGCTAGGACTGAAAAACAGGAAACAGTCCCAGGACTTAAGTACTCAATCAATGTATTTTGCCCAAAAATACACACTGCTTTCAGAACTGACTCAGTACTTTTGCATGGCAGTGAATTAGTTGAAAATGGGTATGTGTCTGCCATGTTACATCAAACAATCGAAAGTGGTTAAGTCAGTTCTCTCCTTCCTTCCTCTTCCCAATTCTTTATCTCATCTCAATATTCTGCCCATCCAAGCCATTTTCTAGTTTGGATCTCTTCATCCTTCATCCCGCTCAGTCCCTTTGACCCTACTCCAATTCCCATCTCGTACCTTGTTCTACTCCAATCTTCATGCCTTCCTCTGCGTTTGAGTGCGGCAGCTCCCCACCCCTGCTGCCAGCAGCCAACAGAAGGAACTGAGGCAGCAATTTTAACACAGAACTTGGGTTTGCTGCTCTTCTTCCCTGAGCCTGACAGTCTAACAGTCTTCCCACAGCTGGACATCATGTTCTCCTGAGCCTCTTGTATATCTCACTGGGACACTCTCATCATAGATTTTTCAGGGACTCTAGCTGATTGATATTTATTAATATCAAATAAATAGAGCCAACTATTCTCCCCAGTTCCAAGGCACAAAGTCCTTTAGCAAAATTTTGATAGAACTGACAACAAAATGGTTATTAGATTTATTTAAGTTTTGCCATAAGCTTAATGATTAATTCTGTTCTTAGTCCCATTCTGGAAAAGACACAAGTAGTTCCTGTTTATGTTTCTGAAAACTTTATCTCGAAGAAGAGGACCACTCATAAAGGAGAAAATAGAAACATCAGAAATGAGCCTTTCGGGGTAATACTTTTTAACTTAGGTTTAAAGAAATCATACATCCCTGGATATCTATATTCTCCTGATGTATCTGGTACACTGTTTACCAAGAAGATGACTTATAACCAATTACTTTTGGTCTCTTTTTTCTTTCTCTCGCTCTGCATTTGGATGCAACTCAGCTATATGCAGTTAGATAGTTACATTGTACTTAGATATCAATTATCTGACTTTTTTTTTTAATTTAACACAGAATGTACGTTGCTAACTACTTCAGTCTATAATTTCACAGCCTCTACAAAACTGCTCCACTCTCATTATTCCATGCTGGGGTCTTCAGGCAGTACTCACAGAATTGTAGGTGTTGGAAGGGACCTCAGGAGATCATCTAGTCCAACTCCATTCCTCCATCTAATTTAATCAGAATTTAGCATGGCTCTCAAAACTTAGAATTCTATTGTTACATGTCTTTCTGAATCACACAGATTGAGTGAAGGTAATCTTAGTTCATCGACTGTCAAACTAAGTGAAATCTGAATAATCTGGCAAGATCTAAAAATGAACTCGCACTTCATCGAAAAACCTTAGAATATATCATCTTATGTAACTCTTGACACTGTAACAGACTTTCAAATGCGAGTTACACGTCCAACCTCTAACCTCAGATTTCATTTTTAGGGGCTATGAAACTGCATTTTGCATTGATCCTTTGCTTTTCCATCTCATCCCACACTGTGCTCCTCTTACTAAAGCCAATAGCATTTACAGTTCAATTTTCCCTTTTATCACCTCTGACCTCCTTTGCAAGAAAACACTTTTTATCTTTATGTTAAGATATGGCAAATAACTTCAGTTGCTACCATGTAAGTTGAATGTGGATGAAATTAGAATCACTCCTGGAGAAAAAAAACAAAACTTCAGGAATAAGAACTAAGATTCCAATGGAGAACAAAAAAAAAAAGCCTGTGAACCTTTGTCTATTTAAACAGGCACAGATGTCTTTCTTCCTTGTGTAGGTACAGGAAGGATAAGAGACTATCAAGAACTTTTCAGTAAAGCATTGAGAAGCCTGAATGTTGAAAAAAACCATTCAGAATCTTCTATTTTGAAAAGACCCTAGCCAATAGCCATTTCCCCTCCTTTCACACATCACCTGATGTTAAGGATCTTCTTTCTCAAGCTGCTTGCACTGGGACATAAAGATGTCTCAGCACAACCAGCTTTAACTGCAGAGGTTTTTGTGAAATAGCTATTTTTTAGAATGACTATTCAGAACATATTCACAGAGCTATGCAAAAAGACATAAAATAAATTAAAAAGGAACAAAAAGGTCACATTCCCAAGTCAAACTATCTCTTTGACCACTAGAAAAGTCTTCCTAACATCTATCTAAAATGTCTTGACAGCAGTTAGAGTTCAGTGCTTCTTGTCCAATCTACCTTGAAATGAAAAGATTCCGCTCCTCTCTGTAACCTTCTATATATTTGAAGGTCATTAACATGTTCTCCCTCTGTCTTCTCTTTGTAGAACAATTATATTTGTGCAATATGCAATACAATATTCTGCTTTAATGAGATTAATTGGCTTGCAGAGTAAGATGTATAGCTCTTCTCATTTTCCCCATAATTTTTGTTTAATATCCAGGCACAAGAAGGGCAAAAAGGATCAATGTGCTTGTGGTTCTTGATTTTAGGCCCTGTCCATGTCAGTGTTCATACTTAACCTGAGGGCTTTTTGCATGCAACCCCAAGACTAGCTTCACCTCCTCTTGCTAAACTAGCAAGGCAGAGTAGAGGGACTTGCAAGAAAGCAGAAAGAATGAACCTGAACTGTGAGAGGTCCACACAGGTCTTATCTGACTCTACAAAGGGAAAAATATTGCACCTCCTATCATTGTGATTTCTTGGGTTTTGTGTCATTACACGGGTATCTCAGCCTCTCTCACACACACGTACATACACATACATGCACATACCACAGTGTCTCCTTCTCCTGCAGGTGAAGTTACTGATTTTCCTGCCACAGGGTCTCAGTACAGGAGGCAGCTATGTCCTCCCCCACCCCAAGATGAGATCTACTCCAAAGCCATTCTATTAATTTCATTAAGTTTTGAGTTATGACTCATCAGCTAGGCCCTACCAGCAATTTCAGAAAACACATAACAGGATATCAATTTTACTCCTTGAAGTACATCACTATTTTAATCTAGTGTTGTAATTGACTCCACTTTTAAAGGAGGTGATAAAACGTTCAGAGAGCTGCCGCAGTACCTCCAGATAAGCAACCCTGCCAATATAGAAGGGAGATAGCACAGCCAATGGATGAGAAAATGATTACAAACACATTAGAATGATCCTTTGCCACATTGATCCGTAATTTTATTTTATGTTATCTATTAATCTCTGAACTGTATGGTTTGAATCACATCCAAGTGAATTGCACTCCTGGCGATTACTGTTCAAACTCCCTCTAAAGTCACAGTCAACACAGCAGCATGTAATACATTTTGTTACTGTGAATATGATGGGCAAAAATTGAAACCAAAAAAGATAGCAGTGTAAGTGGGTGTGTTATCAGGGCTAATATTGTTTCCTGTTGTGCAAGATAAGAAAGCACAGTTTATATCCTTTTTCAGCAAGTAAGCATCATGTTTGGTGACAGCAAACATAAAAATCCTTTAA
Source organism: Antrostomus carolinensis (assembly GCF_000700745.2). Taxonomy (NCBI): domain Eukaryota; kingdom Metazoa; phylum Chordata; class Aves; order Caprimulgiformes; family Caprimulgidae; genus Antrostomus; species Antrostomus carolinensis. The sequence goes on from NW_010314106.1 coordinate 36,368, forward strand.
AGACAGAGACTATTTCCAGTTGTAGTGAACGTCAAAAGCGATGGTGGCTCAGTCAGGTTCTGTCCACACCATCTGAATTCAAACAGGTATTTTCTCCAGTCACTTGAAACCAGTGACGTTTTGTAACAATTGACAAAGTCAATTGGGGTGGGACAGGAGAGAGAAATAGAGAACTGAATTGAACGTTCTCTAATCCTACCTAATCCATAATTGTGTCAGCGTCTGAAACAGGATGTTTTGACTTGCTTCAGCACCTGCTCGACTCAAAACCTGCCCTTTGCATCACAGCTGTGGAGCATAACTTTGCTAACCTTTATCTTCATCTTTTCCACGGATCATTTGAAAAGCACTCGGAAATTAGCAATCATTTCAGCAGCTCAGAGAGAACTCGGCTCTTCTTAATCATTTGTATCCTGTGAGGCAAAGATTAATTCCTTCAATGAGAAAAATAACATGCCGCAGGAAGGTGTGATCTAATTGCCATAGTGTTTCCTCCTAGATGCCACCAGTATCCAGAAGCTCTGTTTGTATACACTAAATCATTTTCATGGGGAAACAATAGGACCATGCTGGTCCTGCATGCTTCAGCTCCTCACTGTAGGAGTTTCAGAAGCTGAGAATGTAGAGCTGAATGAAAAGAATTCATGTTTATACTTACACACTTTTATGGGCAGCAGCTCACCAAAATATCTGAGGTTTCCACCAACAGGCTCTGTTTTGCTTTCTTTTGATCAGTAGATACATCATGTTCTATCCACGGAGAACCGAATCACAAAAAGGTAAAGTAATGGGTTGCATTTCTGTCTTTCAAAATCTCTTCAATTTCTCTACAATGCCAATCTCTGTCTAATGCACCACAGCCTGGCAAATTAGTTCTAACACATCAGAGAAGGCAGACGATTCTGTCGCCTAAATAGTAAACATCACGGATACTCTTTTTAGCTGATATGACATCAGCATTTACAAATCTCGATTCAGCTATGTCCTCTTACAAACACCAGCCCTTATGCTGATTTTCTTCATCTACATGGAGCCCAAACTCAGCACCTGACCTCAGGTCATCTGCTTTCCTCAGTCTCATTACGAGATACTGACACAAATTGAATAGAGGTGATGGAGAACTCGGAGATGATTAAGCTCTGGCAAATTTCAAGTAAATAAACACTTCTGCAATAGAGAGTGCATGCGTTCAACCTAGAGAGGCTGTAGCCTACACACACATTTTATCAGATGTTACAGAAGTTTCATGGGAGAGCTTGCACTTACCTGTTATGATCATGAAAAAGTATCAGTTGGACTTTATACCCCTTCAGACGTCAGTCATCAACTACCAGATTTGTAGCAAATGAAGCTTAATTACCACCTGATGCTCCTGAATTTCCTTCTTCCTGAGCATTCCCAGCTGCTATGGAAAAATAATTAAGGCTTAAATCTTGTGTTTCTTTCTTTAGCACCTCTTGCATGGCAACATTCATTTCTATGTATGAGATTCTTCCTCCAAATGACTTTATAATAGTCTTATCCAAAAGATGAGCTGCTAAAGTCTTAAGACAAATATCTGCACACCTTGGTTTAGTTCTGTTGGGTTTTTCACTCATAGGACATGAATTATTCACTGACAAGAGAGACTGTAAAGCTCTGGTTGGTTCTAGGCATCAGTAAAATCTGTCAGTCATGGCAAAGGATTTAACTGTCTTCTTTTTAACAGTTGTTTCCACAGTTGTTTTAAAGAATATCCACTGAGGCAAGCCTCGCTGATTAAAAATAGGTGACCTCAGAAGACTGTGGTGTCTCTTGGACACTCACAATAAAGTACTCCAAACCAGACTCACTCTCCCACGAAAAAAAAAAAAAAAAAAAAAAAAAAATTTTGGCCTCAAAAAAAAAAAAAAAATAAATAATAATAAAAAAAGATAGTTCATAAGAAATAAACTGAACTAACATGGAAAAAAATATTAAAAATACAGGCTGAGAAGATATCACAAAGTTCAGATAAAAATAAACTTTCTTCGCAGAGCATGTACAAGCTTGGAGTTTTATCTATGAGTCTGCAAAAATAATGCTAAGGAATAACACCAAGGCGACAGAACTGGTTCCTTACAGTTTTTGTTCTCTTATCACAGCTTCATTTCAAATCCTAGTATATCATGACACCACCTGAGATGGCTATGGAAATGTTTTAATGCCATATAGTGTCAAAAAGATCACAGTAACACTTAAGAAGATAGGTTTAAATTCTACACAGATAAGTACTAAAGTGAGGATTAATAAACTAAAATTATTAATTAAAATTAGGGATAAAAAAGACATTTCTAGCAATTATGAAATCAAAGCAATAAATTCTATTAAAAACACTGTACTCAAAAATCCATTAATTTTACAAATAATAAAAAAATGGCAATGAACTGATTTTATGCCTTGTAATTCCATAGTTGAGACATTACCATTTTTTTGCAAATCAGACTATGCTTTATATTAGGAACAGTGTATTTTTCATTCTTTGTTCTCTTCATATACTAGACTTCATTAAGAGGCACAGGATCTTGACCACGTACTTTGAAAATTTTAACTACTATCCTTAGATTTTGAAGCTGTACCAAAGCTTCCCTAACAAAAAACTCTAAATATATTTCAGTCTTCAAAAGAATATTGCATTCCTCTGTCTGGGAACCTCTGACTATCAACATTAGAAATATAATTTTAGACATAAAAAATGTAATATTTCAAGGCAAAATAAACTCCATAAAGCAAGGGAGAAATGCAAGATTATATAGAACAACAGAGCAATCACTGGATCTTCACGTCTAGTTTTTGATACCAGTTCACACAGTCCAAGGCCAGTCCCTAACGTTAACCACAGCACCCTAAGGATGACAGGCACCTTCACTTCAAAAGCACTTTCCTGATGGAAGGGTGAACCCTCCTGCAGCTGCACTCATGGATTCCTCACTGATAACCACCTACCAGAAAAAACTCTGAGGAGATTAGGTCAATCTCTCATGAAACCCCCAAAAACCCTGTCCCCAAAGAAACTGCTGTATTCATAAACTTATTCTATCACCCTCTTATGATCAAGTCTTTTTTTTTTAAGTATATTAATTTTTTGTCTCTGTCAAAACAACAGGATTTTTTACATTGTCTAATCACTATTTCCCTGCAAAATAATGTTTTCTTAATATTTGAGTGAACAGAAATTGTTTGCACTGATAAAACTGCTGTATCCAGAGGAGAGAGGAACAGCTAATCTCTCTCTTCTAAAGATATTTTTTATTCAAAAAGATAAATTGTGCTTCAAACTGCCCCTGTAGCTCTACAATCTGTTAGTATATGTTAGGACCAACAAGCCTGCTCCTAAATGGAAAATTCAAACCTCAATGTCTAATTTTCCAGACCCAGGGGGTGCTTAAACTCCTTTATAAGAAGATAGGTCATCTGAAGATTTTTGAATCAAATCTCAGCCCAGTAAGAAGAGCTGAAGATGTTCAGACGAAAGTTGTTCTACTTTCAGATATCTCACAAATACACTTTCTCGTTAGTTTTTCACAGTATTTCAGTATTATGAAAAGTGCAACCAGTCCTGCAGAGAAGGCAGACACGGTACACACATTTATTTAACATGACCTCTTTTTGCTTCCCTGAAGCTTTAAATGTCCAGGATCCTGCTCCCTGCCAGTTCTCGGCAGTGAATCACAGTCATGGAATGGTGGGGGTTGGAAGGGACCTCAGGAGATCATCCAGTCCAGCCCC
>NW_010314106.1:40186-43589 GCF_000700745.2 Antrostomus carolinensis
CCAGGTTGCACAGGAAAGTGTCAGGTGGGTTTGGAACATCTCCAGAGATGGAGACTCCACACCCTCTCTGGGCAGCCTGTCCCAGAGCCCCGTCACCCTCACAGTGAAGAAGTTTTTCCTTAAGTTTGTCTGGAACTTCTGGTGTTCCAGTTTGTGCCCATTGCCCCTTGTCCTGTCACTGGACACCATTGAAAAGAGCCCGGCCCCATCCATTTGGCCCCCACATTTCAGATATTTATAGACATTGATCAGATCCCCTCTCAGTCTGCTCTTCTTCAGGCTGAACAGTCCCAGCTCTCTCAGCCTCTCCTCATCAGGTAGATGCTCCAGGCAATTATCATCTTTGTGGCCCTTTGCTGGACTCTCTCCATAAGATCCCTGTCCCTCTGGAACTGAGGAGCCCAGAACTGGACACAGAACTCCAGATGTGGCCTCACCAGGGCAGAGCAGGGGAGGAGGAGAACCTCCCTCAACCTGCTGGCCACGCTCTTTTTAATGCACCCCAGGACACTGTTGGCCTTCCTGGCCACAAGGGCACACTGTTGGCTCATGGCCAACCTGCTGTCCACCAGCACACCCAGGTCCTTTTCCTCAGAGCTCCTCTCCAGCAGGTCAGCCCCTCACCTGTACTGGTGCATGCAGTTACTCCTCCCCAGGTGTAGGACTCTGCATATCCTACACCTGGTAAATTGGTCACGTTAGCAAGGAAATCCAACCACACTCATTACAACAAGTTTTACTTTCGCTGTCCCTGTTAGTCTAAGAATATATTCAGGCTAAAGAAGAATTAATTATGTGCACAGAATAAACAAAACCAAAAATACCAATGTATCCATATTCAAACATTCCAGTCAAGTGTGAAAGCTCCTGCTGGGAATTTGTTGGGGGTTCTGGGGGTTTTTTTGAACCATTTCACTCACTGCAGTAATATCTCCAGCGTTTTCCAAAGGACATGTAAACAAGTCTAGAAGTACTGAACTTGCATTGCACTCGAAACCAGAGAATGTTGTCCTCATCCATCATTGATGGCAACACGCTGAGAGCAGCTGTGAATGCCACGCGGACAATTTGCTTAGGATGATGTAGTGCAACTGGAGAGGCAAAACTAGTTTACGTTACCCTTACAACAACGCGTAGAGACAGAGAGTTATCCAGTATGTGAGTTATTCATGGTGAAATACAATTTAAAGCACCGGTTACCAAAAAGGTGGATTATTTGTATTACCTTGTGAATAACAGTTATTATAGAATAGCCCTGTACTTGTGAAATTCATAGGATGGTAAAGCATATATCAAAGCAATTATTTTGTGTTAGCCAGTGTAGCAAATACCAGGAAGGCATTAATTTGGAGATGATTAGAACCTGCTGTTTTCTTTGTGAATATTTTATCTATTGAATGTAGCAGTCATTTAATGATGTAAAATATCTATAAATATCTGAATTGTGTGGGGCAAATGGATGGGGTTGGGCTCTTTTCAATGGTGCCCAGTGACAGGACAAGGGGCAATGGGCACAAACTGGAACACCAGAAGTTCCAGACAAACTTAAGGAAAAACTTCTTCACTGTGAGGGTGACGGGGCTCTGGGACAGGCTGCCCAGAGAGGGTGTGGAGTCTCCATCTCTGGAGATGTTCCAAACCCACCTGACACTTTCCTGTGCAACACCTGCTTTGGCAGGGGGGTTGGACTGGATGATCTCCTGAGGTCCCTTCCAACCCTCACCATTCTGTGATTCTGTGACTGTTAATTTACAAATAGAAAATACTGCACAGTTCTGCTTCCTACTGTTGACGGCCGCTCACCAAACAACCCCCAGAAATGTGCTCCAGGCAATACAGAAGTCCTCCTACTCTCTTTATTATTCCTCATGCTTAAGAGTCACGTAAATCATAAGTTAGTTTTGCTATTTTTTCTAGTATATCACAAACACATGAAGCCTGCTCACACCATACTCCAGACCTCCACTTGCCAAAGGCCTCAAAATGTAACTTCACTGAAAACGTTCAAAGGAAAGTAACAGAGGTGTAAACAGATATTGAATTCACAGCAGAATGGGAAAATCAGTAGAAGATTCCTTTTCTGTACTCAGAAAATGTCTGTGTTAATTTATGCTCTTCCTTTCACATGTTTATGTGGCACAAGCAGCTCCTGAAAAAGGTACTAGAATCAGGAGAAAAGAGACCTCCTACCTCAGCCAAGGAAATATGTTCCACGACAAAGAAAAAAGATGAAGGATATTTGTAATAGCAATATAAGAACAACGGTGATAAGACTTTATTATTATTATTATTTTTAACTGTGAAGGACAAAACAGAAACCACCTAAAAGACAAAAATAAACAAGATGAGGGAGAATTAGTAAGGACTAAAAGCAAGGACAAGTTACAGGTCCCTGATAGTGTAACAAATTATAAAGCAGATAGAAACTAATGTCGAGAACTATTTATTCATCTCTATAATGGGAACAACTTCAGGCAAGGACAATAATCACAAAGCAGGAAAGAGTCCATTAATTAAATGGAAACAAATCAGAATTGTTCAAGGGACAGCTTGCCAAAGAGATGTTTGGCAGGAGAGATACGCAACGTTCTCCTTTGAGCTCTAAACTTTTTGTATGACAAGAGTTTAAAGAAAGTTTATTAAGGCTCCTGGCTGCACAGGTAGTTATTTGACAATCATTTGAATCACATGAAAATATAAATCTAGATTATCTGGATTATTTCAGCACGTTACAAATTAAGAGGGCTGAATCATGGACTCCTGAACAACTGGATGTACAGTGGAAACTGCAATGAATCCTTAATTACAAAACCATAAAGACAATGCAATAAATATGACATTACAAATGCAATAAAAGAACAACTCTGTTATAATTTAACCATCTTTCATTAAATACAACAGGGTTGGGTGTTTTTTTTGTTTTCATAGAATGGTTTGGGTTGGAAGGGACCTTAAAGATCATCTATTTCCAACCCCCCTGCTGTTTTGCTTTGTTTTGATTTATTTTGTTATTGCATCATCACTGTACTTGTTTTTCAAACTGCTAACTCAAGTAGAGCACAAATCATTGTGTTGATCAGGGCAGGGCACGTCGCTTAGAGCTCTTTGTCACCTGGCTCTCCAACAAAACAAGTCATACCTTCACGCCTTGGCACTGGGGGATCATGTTGGAAACCAGTTGATAAGATTTTGGTGATGCATATTTGCAACAGCAGCATTAGAGTACCACTGAGATCATTGCAGAGGAATCTACAAATTAAAAAGGCATTAATAGAATGTGATATTGTATATTATATATAAATTCATATTTTTTGTCTTAGTTACTGACCATGCATTTGTTTCAGGATCTTTTTTTTTTTTTTCTTTCCCCTTTTTAACTTAAATGCAAACTATTTTTTTTTCT
>NW_010314106.1:43632-45205 GCF_000700745.2 Antrostomus carolinensis
AATACATCAGATATTCAACGCATCAAAATCCCTCTGAAAAGAACTAAGACACTCTTCATATTAAATGCAATTTCACTTTTTGCAAAACCCATTTCAAGGAGAAGCCTCCCAGTTTCTTCTTTGCGACATGAGCTGTTTCAGACAGCTCAATGATTACCACCAAAAAGAAGTTGGAAATTTTCAGATTACCATTACTGTGAAGTCACTATAAGAGTTTTTACAGGAAAAGTAATTTCTGAAAAATGAAATTAATGTAATATCCATGGGGTGATCCTACAGACCATGTTCAAAGAAGCATAAAATTATCTGCCTATGAATGTCAATTAGTTTTTACATTAATTTTGATAGCATAAGTTAAAACATTTTTTTCTACACTCTTAACAACATATAGAAAGCAAATTCTACAAAAAATGTGTGAACATTTGCAAATTGCAAAACATTTCCATTATTCTTTCCATTTACAAGTGAACTAAAACATCACTAAATACTTTTATATTATTTCAACTTCACAAAATTAGCACATTCCTGTTGTTGAGATTGTGCTTGATTATTTTCCAGGAGTCAAACTAATATCCATTTAGGAAAAATGCTTAGGAAATTGATGGAAATTATAAGTTCTTTTGAATCAAGCACTGAAAGCCATAATGAAACTGTATTGCAAAATAATTATACTTTTTAATCACAACAGTAGATATGGCACATATCTAAACACAACAAAACACAACAAAACCTAAAGTAAAAAAAAAAATAGTTTAAAGACTTCTAATGAAGTTAAACAATTTATCTTTCTGCTTGAGAATTTAATTTTCTACTTTAAAAAATATGCCTTGCCAAACTAATCCAGCAATAACTGGAAATAGACCAATATCCAAAAATGAATGTTTTTCTATTTTCAAGTATACTTTTGTTAATTAAAAAATTAATTGGCCTTGAAAATACTGAAAACACTATCGTTCCTCCCCCCCCCCGCCCAAGCATATGGGGGGATATTTTTAACCAAATGCAGTTCTCTGTTCTGAGAAAAAGCTGCAGGAAGTAGCAGTAGTAATGGGGTTTTGGAGGGGGGAGTTGTTTTGTTTTTAAAAAAAACAACAGTTGTCTTTGTAATAGCAGCACAAACCTGTTGTTTGAAGCTCTAGGAAGACTTTGGTCCCACCAAGGAAGGTAGGAACATGCATGTGTTGAAACTGAAGAACAACAGTGTCAGAATGTAGTTTCTCACTCGCAACATTCTAGGCCTTTTAGGACATTTACCCCATGAATGTTCATCGATTGCTGAAAAAAATTCCCAAAAGGAGAAAGCTGCTGTCAAAGACTAACCTTGAGCAGCGTTTGTGATATTTTCCTTAATGGTTTGTCTCCACTGAAAGGCAGCCCTGCTGGAAATCACTCACGGATGGTGGGGATTCTTGGACTTGATCTCAATACTACTGTGCCCAAAGTTGTATTTTCAGTCCCACTTCCACTCTGCCTCAAAGGAAACAGGACTTTTCTGCCAGTTCTGGAAAAAAATAAACTTGTTCTAGTCCTTTCCTTATAAACAGGATTCTAGGAGGTGAGAAGGAGCAGGAAT
>NW_010314106.1:45221-45758 GCF_000700745.2 Antrostomus carolinensis
GGAATGGCTTTGAGAGATTTATGAGTAATCTTTACAAGTGTATAATTAGTGGGTTTCTTTCCAGAAACAGAAATAAAGAACAATCTACCATTGCTCAATTTACCATAACCAGCTGAGAGAAATTCTGCCTTGGCAGATGGTATTTCTGATCAAGAATTCCCATTATTTCTTGAAATGCCAAAATTAAAGTGTTCTTACACTTATATTAATAATTTCTCTTTTCTCATGTCTTGTCAATTTCAATCTCAAAATTATTTCATTTTTTTAAAGAAGTCATTTATGGAAAAAAAAAAAAAAAAGAAAGTCTAGAGCAGCCAAACCCCCCAGCCATGTCCTCAACAACAACAACAAGAGTTATTTGGTCACTACATCTGCCAAGCACATCCCGTTGGAAGGATGCTTCTCAGCCCAGGGTCACAGTCTCCTATGCTCTACCCAGCATTTCCTTGTGGAACACCAGAGCTCAGTTTAGTTGCTGACACGTGCACCTCTATTGGCACGTAAGATATCCTATGGAATCACAGAGGTAGACCTCCT
>NW_010314106.1:45778-76863 GCF_000700745.2 Antrostomus carolinensis
GAGCCTCACATCATATCTATCAGCCCCATGCAGCATCGCTCATTCAAATAACATGTTTTATGACCAGGCAACTGAACTGAACCCTTAGGAACTTTTAAGGTAAAGAACTATGAAACTTACAGTTATAATACCAAGAAAAATAAAATGCATGTTTCATACAGATACACTTGCTTATGCCTCTGGTTTTACTCAAATAGTAAATTGGACCCAGTAAATCCTGAACAGCCTGAGAAGCCTGTCTGCTTAGCAAAGTTTGTTTTTACATATCTGTGGCTTCTTTCAGCTTTGTGGAAATTCAAACATGTGGTTATTCTGGCCAAGGTATTCAGCATCCTGCTGCCAAGCAAGTGCTCGAGTCAATGTCCTACGGCTTTCCCTCACACATCCTTCTGCTGGCTGAAAAAAAAGCAAAACCCCAGGTTACCCTTTTCTACTTCTTTGTGCAAGCACTGGTTTCAATGGATTTCTTGTGCTATTATTAGGTTGCCCTGCTTCATACTGAAAGTCTTCCTACAGTTCCCAGCAGGATGCCAGTTGCTGGCAAGCTCCAAGAGCCTGAAGGCTGTGCATCTGTTCAGAGACTGACAGGTAGCACAGCAAGTTAAAAAGCCTATAAATTTGCAGCAGGAGGCTTAGCCTAGACAAATAAAATCCTTGCTTGGCTTTGTTTTTCCAAGCATCGGGTCATGTTATGCCACTGTTTTGTTTCAGGGAGCTGCTTCCCCTTGTTTCAGGCTCTTTCTCCTTGCTTTCTCCTTTTGTTTCAGGGAGCTGCATCTTCCCCTGAGATGCTCAGCACTGTGGGGTTCATCAGCCTGTGCCGTGTGGAAGGTGCTGGATTAAGCCACACTGTTCCTTCTGAGGAACCTAACTAGCACAGAGGATCATTGGTGCCAAGTTTGGTCTCCTAGGCCTTGACTTTCCTGGGAGTGTCTTGTTGCCTTTAGTGTCTGAAGGCCAGTCCTGCAGTATGGGGCTCATGCAACTGTTTTCCACTGAATGATCTATGGCTTGATCCATGGGCCAGGGATTCAGGTGGTATAAACTGATGTAACTTGGCTGTTGAAGTCACTGACATTACGTCATTACCTAGCAACAGGTAGGGGTCAAGCTCACACATAACAACAGAAGCAAAATAATTGCAAGAGGTCCAGTAAAATGCATCAGCACAAATTTTCAATATTGTTAAGAGAAGGAATATTTCATATATTGGCTTCTATTGTCTATGTTATGAAATTACTATGTTATGAACTTCTTATTGAGAAAAATAGCAAAGTTGGTGGAAAGGTCAGAAAAATCAAACAAAAGTATGTTTAAGGATATGATTCAAAACACCAGCTCGCCATTATACCTAGATCTACAGTCTAAGTGCTTACTAGACAGCAAACAGAAGGTCCCCAACTCCTTTCTGTCCACTACATACTACAAAAGGCAAGATATAACCTTCAACATAGTCAACACCAAGGTCTGAATTCTCTTCTGGGGGCAGATGGTCCCTTGGATGGGACATCCAAGCAGGTATATGAAGGAAGCCTCCAAGGTTCTTCAGTATCTGGCAACTGAGATTAATTTACTTTGCCCATTGAAGAAAGCCTGAGCTTGAACCATATCCCAAATTCCCCATATCACTCAAATCCCAGTGGAGCACGGCCTTCTGCTAGGCAGCACAAAGCCACCTGCTTTCAGATCTTAGGCCCCTGCAGAAGCTTGGACCAACACCATTTCTCCCTCCCCAGCACATGGCACCGTTTCTCTGTTCCACCACTAACGAGAAGCTGTTATTTGAAAGGACAGAAATAAATACAATAAAATTATTCTACTCTTTAGTCCAAGAAATCAATTTATAATTCACATTTAACTTTTCTGCATCAGACACAATGAATAACAAAGAATCTTGGTTAAAGGAGGAAGTCCAACACAGTTTTAACACCAATTTAAATAGTCCTCCAAATATATTACATTTTGGCTCCATGCAAACAGATGCTGTTATTACAGAGACAGGACATGTCAGGATACATTTTAACTAACACATGTTGAGCTCAGGTGACAGAAGCTTCTCTGTTGAGCAAAAAAACCTAAAAAACATTTCAGATTCTATGGATTATAGAGTTCTCTTAATTCAATAGTACTAGCTGTGGAAAACATGCATCCTAAAGTTAAAACCACCTTACCTAAAAATGGAATAAAACAAAATTGAAGACAGTTTCCAAGGACTAAACTAGAACATTTAAAAAACAAACAAAAAACCCTCAATAAATGAAAATTTAGTTGAACCAACCTGTGTTTCATTATTGTTCATTTTACATGGTACATTAAAGAAAACACAGTGCTCTGCAGAACTATCTAGATCTCTGCTATCTTGCCCCTGCTGCTGGGATTTTAGGCACAGGACAGCAAAAGTTGCAAGTCTTGAACACTAAATACTGACCACAAGCCCAGAATAATGATCTCTAGCAAGATTATTTTTATTACAGTTTTAATTACTTTCTGATTACTTCATGAACATTTCCTTTTTCAAAACCATGTCTGAAAATGCTCATGTTAAACTGATAAAAAAATAGGAAAAAAAAAACTTAAACTCAGTGCTCAGCCTTCAGAAATCAGCATCCTGCTGAGAGAATGATGGTAATTCATATTCCTTGTGGTGCTATTATTTCTATCAAATGGAGATTGAAATTTTGTCTGTATTAAAGAAATGTTTCTAAAGTCCTTATGGGCATTTTTTTTTCTAGTTCAGTCTACTCTAATGTTAGCAACATTTGGACACAAACTACCTCCAGACCACACTTGTTACCATCTGTGTTTAAAACAGTGTGCTATTCTCTTCTCAAAGATGACCTAATAAGACAGAGTTGAGAATATAAGAGTGAGATCATGGCCCTGTAATTAAAAGTGGAAAAACCTCATGCAAACCTCATGTGGTTCAACAAGATCCTGCACATGAGTTGGAGCAAACTCAAGCACAAATACAGGCTGGGCAGAAAATGGATTGTGAGCAGCCCTGAGGAGAAGCTGTGACCAGCAGGTCAAGAGAGGTGATTCTATCCCTCTATTCTGCTCTCATGAGATCCCACCTGGAGTTCTGTGTTCAGCTTTGGGGCTCCCAACATAAGAAAAACATGGACCTGTTGGAGCAATTCCAAAGGAGGGCCACAAAGAAGGTCTAAGTGCTGGAGCACCTCTGCTATGAGAACAGGCTGAGAGAGTTAGGGTTGTTCAGCCTGGAGAAGAAAAGGCTCCAGGGAGACCTTATAGTATCCTTCCAGTACCTGAAGGGACTACAAGAAAGGTGGGGAGGGACTTTTTACAAGGGCAGGTAGTGATAGGATGAGGGGTACGGTTTTAAACAGAAAGGGTAGATTTAGATGAGATATTAGGAAGAAACTCTTTCTTGTGAGGCTGGTGAGACACTGGCCCAGGTTGCCCAGAGAAGCTGTGGCTGCTCCTCCCTGGAAGTGTTGAAGGCCAGGTTGGATGAGGCTTTGAGCAACCTGGTCTAGTGGAAGGTGTCCCTGCTGATGGCAGGGGGGTTGGAACTGGATGATCTTTGAGGTCCCTTCCCACCCAAACCATTCTATGATTCTATTATTTTCTCTCATATATTCAGCCTTTGATGAAATATTTCAGACTCTGTATTTCTAGGCTATTATACTCATTTTGTGGGAGAAGCTCAACAGGAGCTCAATGTTAAGCCTTGATAGTATATTCCTAACTCACTTCAGACTGGTGGGCACCAGTTATTTGGTGATTTTTACAGTCTAGGATCTGTATGACTTGAAGGAAACAAGGAGAGAGGAGGGAATGGAAACACCTAAGCAACATCTTTCTTCTGCAGTACCATGTCCCTCCCTAAAAGCACAGGAAAATGCAGTTAGAAGTAAAGAAACAACTGGCTTCAGGTCACTGACACTTAGGGCAGAAGGGGACAGGGAACTGCTTTGCTCACTGGATCTTCAGGGTGGGGTTTGCTCAGGGCCCCCAGATGAGGTTGGAGATGGGAGAGGCATCAGACTGGACCAGGGTCTGAGACCAACGGTTGCAATTCCACATAAATTACCACACCACTTCCACTGTTCCCCCTCTAAACAGTCACTTTTCTATCACACAGCTCCGCTTAATGAATTCCTCTTACCTATGCTCAGGAGAGATTTATTCTCAAATTATTACATAATTTAAAATAAACTTGATTTTTTTTTTTTTTCTATTGCATTAAGCAGGTTTTGGACCTGGCCTCCATTAAAGCAGTTTGAGGGGGTTTTTTGATTTTGTGTTTGGTTTTTTTAAATTATTTTATTTTATTTAAGACTAGCCATAAATTAATGTTTATTAATAAGAAAATATCTTTCTTTTTTTTTTTCTTTTTTTTTTTTTTTTTGTCATGCTGCTGTGTGGTCCTTACAGGTGATTTCAGGTCATTCCTTTTTCACACAGCTATTATAGAATCATAGAATGGTTTGGATTGGAAGGGACCTTAAAGATCATCCAGTTCCAACCCCCCTGCCATCAGCAGGGACACCTTCCACTAGACCAGGTTGCTCAAAGCCTCATCCAACCTGGCCTTAAACACTTCCAGGGAGGGGGCATCCACAACTTCCTTAATTATGAAGTTAATTATGCATTAACTTCATTCCTGTTTCATACAGGTATTAGGCATTAACTTAATTGGGGTTTTTTTTCTCAATTCTGTAAGAAAAATACTTCACTCATCATTGGCATCATGCATCGGAGTACAGATTTCAGCCAGTTGTTACTATCTGGGTACTGGTGACTGCTAACATGGGACACAGTGCCTTCTGCCGCATCTTTAGAAAGTTAAATATAAGCAGTTATTTGCAGTTTATACCTGTAAATCTCAGTAATGCACTCATGCCACCTATTGGCAAATTACATATAAATCACAGCGGAGTTCAGGTTTCTGATGAGCACAGACTAAATATTCTAACTACAAACTCATGTGTGTTCATAATGGATAATAAATATGAAAAAAAATATGTATGTAATGGTCTGCTTTTACTTACAGCAGTTGATTTCCATGGGCAATGAGTCTAACCTTTGGCAAATATCTCATAGGCTATCAAAAAGATTTGTGTAGAAACAAGTATTTATATATTATATACATAAACAAGTATATATATTATATATATAAACAAATATTTATATTATGTATATCACAGAAAGTCAAAACACCTGCATCAGTTACACTCATTTCAACATTGTTAACCAAGAGTTTGCATCAAACTTCACAGAATATCATCAAATTTCATACATTGAGGAAAGATATACGAGACAGGCAGTGATAACTTACGTGGCTGCAAGTCTCACAGGGAAAAAAAAGCACAATGGCTTTTTTGATTTAGAAAAAATTTCAAAACTAAGTAACACATCTTGGAATGACTTGTTTAACAACTCATCAAATAATTAATCAACAATTAATCAATTGTTCCAGTGCATAAGAGTTAAAAAAAAAAAAAAAAAAAAAAAACTTAAAAAAAAAAAAAAAAAAAAAAAAGAAACACTCACAAATTCCATGCATCCAAAACATCCTGCAAATTTCCCCATCCTCCAACAAAAGCCAGGAAAATCCACAGCGAGTCCTCCAGGATTTTGAAAACATTCTTCTGAGTCCGATTTCACATTTCTTAAATTTCTTCTTAGTAAAAAATAAGAGACACATGGTCTATAAGTAAAAGCAGAGCTTAAATTATATTCACATTTATTTATGAGCTAATATTTATAATTTCAAAAGAATGTCAGAGAATATGGATTCCCAGACACATTATGATAAGCATGTCAGATATAGCAGGGTGCTCCAATCAATACAGGATCTCTCAGAACAGTTTCTTGTAAAACAAAATGTAAAGTCTAGTCAGCTTTGGGAGTCCTGCCATCAAAATGGAAATAAAGAACTCTACAGGAAATATTTACTGCTGTCAGCAGAGCAACAGATATGCTCTCGTTACCTGATGTTAGAAACTGAGGACATTTTTTTCCTTTTAGAGAAAGAACATTTTTTCCAGTCCAAAAGGTTTATATAAGAATGCAATACATTTATGACCACGTTTTTTATGACAATATTGTGTGTGGTATCTCAGAGACCAGGAATATGTAACATATATAGGAGTTTTTCTCATTTTTTTCCTGAAAAAATAAGTATAGTTGGTTTAAAACCTAGTGCTGTGTGCGACTGGCTTCACTCTCAGCTCTTTTCATCTTTAATAGAAGCATTTCCTTCTGCATAGGATGGTCATCCATTTAATTGCACGGTAGAGAGAAAAAAAAAGCAAAGGAAAACTCAGCTGTGGAGATAAATCTCAATAGAAATGTAAGGAGTGCTCCTGCCAAGAATCATTTACAAAACTTCCTATTCAATACCAACCATCAGAAGTGGGACAAACACAAACCCATCTGTGAATCTGGAGATAAGAAGCTGCTATTCAACACCCAAAGCTGTTGCTACCGGCCACTAGCAAATCCACTACTTCAAATTACCAGTAGCATGATGTACCACAGCACTTTGAACTGGAACAATTCCAGTCCCCTAAGCTAGTGAACTCGCTGCCTTTGGGCCTTTAGATGTGCCCTCCTTTGTGAACTTAGTATCATTCATTAGGTTTGGAGTGGAGAAAGGCAGAAATTGGGGCACTGACTCAGCCATCCCAATGCTATTATTCAAAAAATTCCAACAGCACAAGCCCAACAGAGTGATAAAAATACTTGGTGAGATATGCACGGTGAGGTTTTCCTTCATAGCTGGATTTTTGGCTTTTATAACTGGTGAGCTAAATCTGTCTGGCAAATCAGATAGACAAAAAGAAATTGAGAATCTGGACTGACAACCACATCTTAAAATTTTCACAGGATGGGACCAGAGAAGAGAATTTTAATTATGAACTTTGGACAAAAGGACAGCCTCTTTTAATTTCTTTTCTAACAAACAGCTGCTCTTCTAGATATCTCCAACTACACTTTAGACTGCAGAATACACCAGGTATTCTGTAGTCTTTTCTAGGACTTCCAAACTTCCCCTAGGGTTTAGGGGAAGGAGGAAAAGGAGAAGTCATTCTCTTTCCATCTGAAGATATTTGGAGAAGACTCTTCAGCATCTGCTCAAGCTGCTGTCAGCTGGGAGGCTAAGTAAACCTGAAGTATCTCACTGCCAGCAAAACTCCAACCCAACCAAGAAGCAACACCTGTGAATTCAACAGAGATTGTACTGAGATAATGCACATCTTCGGATAATGCCACTTCATCTTATGCAGCAAAGCAAATTATCACTCTTAATTGTTCATTATTCTATCGTTATTATTAATCTATTTATATATATTTTTCCTAGCGAGCAAAAAAAATAGTCAAAAACTCTATTAAGATCTAAGTAGAGTTGCTTCAGTCAATCCTTTCACTCCACAAAAACACTGGATCAATACAGAAAATGCAATGAGTCTAAAATTTTCTGTTTACATATCGGCATTAATATGAGGATGGGAGAGAGCTGTACACCTCTGAACCACAAAAAAGACAAAGATCTGTGTATTGCTGCAAATATTCAGGTAACAGATTCAACAACTACTGCCCTGGATTTGGTACCACATTCCAGCAATTATTCTGGTAGTTCCTCAAATACAAGCTCCCAGTGCTTTTCCCTAGTTTCTTCTTCCTGCTCTCTCATCTCCAAAATCAGCTTCTGATGACTCTACCCTCTACTTTGTATGCAAATTTATTTTGGAACAGGACACCTGACAAATTTAAACCTTTCTTTTCTGCTGCTCTGAACTGACCGAGCAGTATTTTATCATCCAGCCAATGTTACTCTTGACTACTAGGTGACTAGGCACTGAACATCCTTTCCTTCAATCTCCAAAATTCCCAGCATCATCTAGACAGCACACTTTGGAACAACACAGAATCAAAAGCAATGGTCTGAGACCAGTCTACAGGAAAGCTGAAGATTGAGACAGAGACTAGCACCATGAATAGATGCAGAACCACACCTCCTCTTGGGACACAGAGACATGCATACATATAAATATACATTGATATAACAATGATCCTAGGAAGGAAAAATTAGGATCCTAGTCATGAAACATGAGAATGGTTATGGCCTAAGATCCATTTAACCTGTTGTCGTGTCTGCAACTGGAGGCCAAGAGGAGATGTTTAGTGGAAGTACTGGCAAGCACACAGTGATATTTCTCCTCAATATGTTTTCCCCATATATGTTATCTGTGCATCAAGGTCCATGCTGAGCCAAACACAGCATTCACGTATTTAAACAACCCTCAACAGTGGGACAGAAAATTGACATCTCTGTCCTGATAAGCCCAGTCAACTCCAAGAAGGCATTTTCACTCTTCCATTCACTCAGTGACCTTCCATCTGCTTCTGTTTATGCAATGAGAAAACAAATTGAAGGATTTTTAGAACAAGCTACCCAGGGAAGTAGTGGAGTCATCATCCATAAAAGATGTGTAAATATGGTGCTAAGGTACATGGTTTAGCAGTGGACTTGGCAGTATTAGGTTTACGGTGGGACCTGATGATCTTAAAGGTGTTTTCCAATCAAACTTATTCTATAAACATTAAAATAAAAAGAAAAAGGGGAAAAAAAAACAAAAACAAACCAATAAAATCATTCATCCAGCAAGCACATAAAAACACACAGCTCGAGAGAGATCAAGTCATTCCTCTTTTTGACCCTCAACATGAAATCACTGCAACAGTCCTCAAACTTCTACCCAGAGGGCAGCACTGCTGCATCTAAACTGTAGTTGAAGACAGTGAAGCAACAACCCTTAGCACTCCTGAAGAAAGCAGACACTTCTCTGGAGGCAAATGCTCAGTTTATATTGATCTGCTATAGGCAACAATGCCACATATCTCAGAAATTCAAGTGTGATACAGAGTAATGCTCAGAATCAGCACTCAAGTGCCTCCTTTCCCTCCCCACACATCCTTCAAATGCTCTCCTGCTCTGCAATCTACAATACATCTCAGTTCAGCCTCATCTCATATCCTCCCACATCTAGAATAAATCCTTCTGAAACCTAAGGAGAAATCAAGAGGGATCATGTATGGCTCAGGAACATGAAGGAATGCTTATGTACTGAGTAACGTGATAGGGATCAGCAACATGAAAGCTGCAGACAAAATCAGATTCTGCTGCCTGATACACAAGACTGATGGTTACTTTGGCAAGATATTCTATGAAATTTATGATTATATACTGCAGAGCTGAGCTGAGGAAAAAAGGCTTGCTCCCAGTACAGTGGTTTGTGTGCAGCTTAATAAACAGCGAGCACTCTTACGGCAAATATAGGCTGCATCAACCTTCCCAGCAACACTGAATTTCACCTTCCATAGGTATAAGATATGAGAATTATCATAAAACTCATCCAAGCAGGCTCTAAGGAGAACAAGTAGCATTCAAATGTAATCAAGGCAATATGAAATTGACTCCGTGGAAACTATTGGCACATACTCCTAATGTATTGCTCAAATACGATAACAGATACACTGATTTTTGTCTTTGAGGCAGATTAAGACAGTTGCTCAAAACCACAAGAGTGCCTCCCGATTAATAGGACTAGTGCTTTGAAATTAATTTTTCCAGTATTGCGTGAAAAAAGTTGTGTGTGACAATGCAAAACTATTCAGATCGTCATCCTCCAGAGTGGCATCAGGAGGTGAGATTGCTAAATAAGTATATGCCCACTCAAGCAGTGCCAGCCAGCATACTCCATAAATTAAAATTAATTAAGATGAAGCATCATCTTTGATGGGAACAGAATTTGCACCTGTAAATTTAATAATGAATAACTGCGTAATGTTTTTATCAAACACCTCTAATTCTATTAATCTTTAATTGACTCGTGGCACCTTAATTTCACATTTCTCAGACTTTTGGGAGAGTGGAAATGAAAATACATAAATTTTTAAAGCCTTTAAAAATGCTAGTAATTGAAGTTGAGTATTTTTTTTATCAGATGGAAATCAATACTGTAGAGATAACCAGCAGATTTCCTATCAATTTTCTAGGAATTCAGTTCCTTTAGAATTAATCAAGAGAAAGTAAAGCTAAATATCACCAATATTCACCAGCCCTGGTATTTTACTGGCAAAATTATTTCAAGATACTTAATGGTTAAGTATAATGATACAACAGAGTAGACAAAATAGCACCCTTTAAGATAACTTAATATGAGGATAGACAGATGAAATAGAATTTCCCACCATTAAATGATCAGAAAAGTGACTGAAAAGGTTAAAATAAAGAAAGCAATGAAAAAGAAAAGCAAGAAAAGTGCTGCTTTCAGAAAGAATCTGAGATTGATGCCTAGAGAAGAGGAAGGAGGGAATGCCTGAATGAAAGGAATGTGAGGGTGAGTTTGTGGTTGGAAGTTCAGCAGCAGTATCACCTCCATCAGCTGAAGAGCTCAGCATCCTCTTCCCTTTCCAACCGCTTCTCACCATCCTGCACTGTACAGGTGAAAGTATTTCTGCAGCTGCATAGTCAGCTAGAGCAGGAGCCTGACTGGCTATAAAATACTGAGCAAAAGAGGATATTTTCTAATGGATGGGAACAGATCATTTGGATACAAAAGGAAAAAGGAGGAAAAGAAAGGGGAAATGACAAAAGAGGCAGGAAAGTTTACAGTTTTGCATTTATAACTTTAACTCCAATACAGAAGAGACTAAAATATAGAACTCCAAATAATTATGGAAATTAAATCCAGTTTTCATAAAATCATAGAATGGTTTGGGTTGGGAGGGACCTTAAAGCTCATTCAGTTCCAACCCCCCTGCCATCAGCAGGGACACCTTCCACTAGACCAGGTTGCTCAAAGCCTCATCCAACCTGGCCTTCAACACTTCCAGGGAGGAGCAGCCACAGCTTCTCTGGGCAACCTGTTCCAGTGTCTCACCACCCTCACACCAAAGAATTTCTTCCTCAGATCTCATCTAAACTGACTCTCTTCC
The DNA here is from genome assembly GCF_000700745.2 of Antrostomus carolinensis. Taxonomy (NCBI): domain Eukaryota; kingdom Metazoa; phylum Chordata; class Aves; order Caprimulgiformes; family Caprimulgidae; genus Antrostomus; species Antrostomus carolinensis. The sequence goes on from NW_010314106.1 coordinate 56,753, forward strand.
AGTTTAAAGCCATCACCCCTTGTTCTATCACTACCTGCCCTTGTAAAAAGTCCCTCCCCAGCTTTCTTGTAGCCCCTTCAGGTACTGGGAGGCCGCTATGAGATCTCCCCGGAGCCTTCTCTTCTCCAGGCTGAACAGCCCCAACTCTCTCAGCCTGTCCTCACAGCAGAGGTGCTCCAGCCCTCACATCATCCTCGTGGCCCTCCTCTGGACTCGTTCCAACAGGTCTATGTCTCTCTTGTGTTGGGGACTCCAGAACTGGACACAGAACTCCAGGTGGGGCCTTATGAGAGCAGAGTAGAGGGGAACAATCACTTCCCTTGATCTGCTGGACATGGTGCTCTTGATGCAACCCAAGGTACAGTTATTTGCCTTTTGGGTTTTCCAATAATTTCTGTGGAATTCAACTGTTTCCTCAATATTTACATGGGTAAGAAAGACTGAGGATGAGTGAATCCCTGGAATGTGATTTACCTGCATTCCAGCACTCCAGAGTAACCCACTGAGCACAGACTATAGCAAATTTACTTTTTATCAGCACCTGTTTAAATGGAACCAAGTGCTTTTCTTCACTTCCACCTTTTATTAGACTGCTGACTTTTATGTGACTATTTTACCACAATTAAAAGTTGTATTTCTCACCTTCAGTGTAACCTCCATCTCATTACACCCACCTTTCCAGCAGTCTTCAGTTTAAACATCTCATCATTCCCCTTCTGAGAGAGAACAAATGGAAGACACCGTTCATTTCTAGTTGTGTTCACAGAACATCTTCCACTGAACTGCTCTGGTAGTAGCAATTTTCTTGATGGTTGCTCCACGGAGTCTACTCTGTTCATCATTTCTTTTCAAATGCCATTTCCTGTCTCTGGCACTATTTTCAATTTCTCTTTTACACTGCAAACCTTAATAATTGTGAATAATAACCCTAATAACGCCTCTGGGTAACCAAAAGACTTTCATTAATTATCTCAGTAAGGACTGAAGAAAGAAGAGCAAATATATTATCTGAACTGAACCTCACTATCAACAAGGCCTCCCCAACACTGCAATTTCAAAAAGGTCGTACAAAAAGCCTAATAAAATTTATTTTAGACTGAATTTATGAAAGAGATAGGATAGATGGAAAAGCAGTGAATATGTCCTCTTACTTAGGTATTTATATAACTTTATTTTCTTTTCTTAAGAGTATTTAGACAGCCATTGCTTTTCAATTATTTTCATTATTTGCCAATATTGGAGAGTGTAAAATTTGGAATAAAAAAATCAGGGTCTTCTAAAGTTAATAAGCAATGACATTTTTCAGATAATTGTATGAATATTATTTTAATAACCAGGGATATATATTACATTAATTTCTGACTGCAAAAGGGATTCTCCAGCACTCTTTAAGCAACTGCTTTCTACCAATGTGTTGGATATTTCACTTTTTTGGTTTTTTTAAAGGAGAATGCTTTTATTTTGAGAGCATAACATCTGATACCTTACAAAGATAATAGTATTCCTTTCATCTTTCCAACATTTCATTTTTTCCACTAATACGATTTAGAAACAAAAGAGATTTAAAAGAAAACCAACACATATCTTAAAGATTACTTTGATAATGCTAATATGCCCTTTAAAACTGAGTCCAGCTGGGAAATTGAAAGGGTGACAAGTGGAACCAACTTGTATTAGGTTGGCATGAGACCAGTCACTGGCATGGCCTAAATGACAGTTACAGCATCTGGAAAGTGGTTGATAAGGAAATCCTGTTACAGTGCGGTGCCAGATTATTTCTTCTTCTCCTTCTTAAACTACATCTTAGATGATTTTTGTAATTTCTTCATTTTCTGACCAAAAAAAAAAATAATTAATTGAAATACAATTTTGATTAAAAAAATGCCTAAATTATAGCTTCCAGCATTTTTTTTTTTTTTTTTTTGGGGGGGGGGGGGGGGGGGGGGGTGGGGCGGCGAGGAAGAAATTGTAATTTAATATAAACTAATCTGATCTTTCAAAGATTTTTGCTGGGCATCCTTCCAGTCAAAAGTTTAAGATTTATGATAATAATGTACAAAGTCCCTCCAACCAAAATAAACAGAGAGTATAAACTCTTTAGACAACTTTGATCTCTTCAGTTTTACTAGAGATAATCCCAGGGGAAGAACTCTACTGTAGCAACACTGTTTTAAACAGAAATCAAATGGGAGAGAGTTACTACGTGATAATCTGACTCTTGTGGGCAGATGTGCTCCAGAAGTACAAGGTGGGGAAACGATCAACCAAAGACTGCAAGGGTTAAGAAAAAGATAAAGGAGTAAATTCAGAGTACCTTGTCCAAGCATTATATTTGGCTTATCCACACTTCTGATTTTCAGTTGGATCTGTCACTATTTTTTCTTCCTCTCAAATACAAATCTTCTTGGTCTTTAATTAAGCTGTCCCATGAGTTTACAGGTTTCACAAACCTGGCACGACTGTCACAACTTTGTCAAGAGAGGTAGAGTGTTTAAAATAGTCCTCCTGCTGCTGACATTTGTGTTTCTGATTAATAAATATGATCCCTGTCACCTCTGACTTTCACAGGCTTTTTCTGATTCTGAACCATATTATGCTGCCAATAAAGTGCTCAGGATAGATCACCTGAAAATTGATTCACAAAATTTATAATCTCTTACCATTCAACATGTTGGCCAATGGCAACATGAAAAATACAAGCCTGAAAGACAGCCAACAGAAAAGAAGCAGGTAAACCACCTCAATGCATCTCAAAGAGCAAATATTGGGGTTTATGTCACCATTAAGGGTGGCTGAATTAATGAGATGCAAAAAAAGTGTACATAAAATAATATCTGCTATTAATATGGCTGACTTTTCTCAGAAAAGAAGGTCTGTGGGTTGCATGTAGGTTTCGAAGGAATTTTTGGAACTGTTAGCCAATTTCAGTCAGATCTGTCAGATTAGATGCATAGAACATAATTACCTTCTCATTAAAAAAAGTGATTAAAAGCATATGAGAACATCACAGAATGTTAATATAAAGACACCATGTTTTGCATAAAAAGATGCAGAGTAAGTTCACTAAAGAGGCAGAAGCATCTCAGAGTTATAAGGATCTTCAGCCAAAGTTTTCACAGCTCCTTAGTATCCAGGCTTCAAAAAGATCCTCATCTTCTCACTACTGACATTTTCCTAACTATCTTCTGGAAAAACAGTGTTCCTGTTCCTTAGAAGCCTGCTTCAAACATTCCTTGCAGTGATTAAGTATTCACATGAACCATTGGACTTCTGAGGATTTTAAGGAGCTTCACAAATACTAGGTAAAAGTCAAAGCAAAATTCCAAAGCTGCTTTAAAAATATATATATATATTTTAGAGCTCCTGTTGTGCAGAAGACCCCAGAGTTTCAATACTGTAAGATATTTTAATCTTCCTTTCTATTCTGTTTTTTTTCTTTATCATATTGAATTCATATTTCAGGAAGCTTAGAGTAAAAATAGGGTTATGTTGTTAACTAGATGCCATTCATCACAGGACACTAATATTTCTAAACAAGCAATCAAAAACTGTCAAAGTCAATGGGAAGAATCTGAGGAACTTCAAACAGACTCTATGCTTCAGAATTTTGATTCCCTGGTATTTGCCTGAGCACCTGCTACAATAAGATGCATCTTCCATTTAAACTGGGCAATATTTCACCCAACTTCCAACCCATTTGTGCCTATAAGGCCTGTGCCAGGTGCAAATTAAGGTAAAATATTACTCAGAGTCTAAAACAGACTGCATGGCTGGCTCTAACTAATTTTCTAGTATGGTTTTATGCAAATGTGCATCCTAAAACACTGATTTAGCTAAACATTTGTACAGCCAACATTACTCCTGGCACCCCATGATCATTAATTTCATATTTATTTCATATTCTCATGAAGTAGAGAAGTTATTGTACTTAACTACCGAAATTAAATGACTGATAAAAATTCAGTAATTTTGTGAAAATGCCAAGAATGGAACCCAGGTCTCCTGACTAACTCCACAAAACCTTTCCTTCCAGGCACAGTGCACTGCAGCTGCACATTTTACATGCAGAAGTTAATTACTCTTATTTCTTGTCCAATATAATCTGTTTATTTCTTCTTCAGAACTAAAACTAATATTTTGTCCTAATATAAGTTAACTTTCTCATTGTTAAATTCATTATTTTGTTTCAAGTGTGGTTTTTTTTTTAAAAAAACAAAACCAAAGAGAGTGGTTATTCAAAATACCATGACATACCTTATATTGATTGAATTTATGGCATTTGTACGTTGATTATCATCAATAAAATTGTTACCAGCTGTACCAGCTTCCCAGATATTTCTCATCCCTATTCTTACCATTACCTGCAATCATGAAATGACCTGACTATAAGAGACTCAGCTAAAAAAGTCCACAAATACCAAGTTATCCATCCAAATCCAACAACTGTGGAGTACGAGGCTGCAAAAAATCAGGTGCTGTATGTTCAAGGAGACCGATGTTTGGAGAACTACACTGATCAGCACACAGCTGGATAACAAAGTCAGCATTTTCCTGTAGTTGAATCGAAAACAGGAGTGGTCATGCTTTTATGTAAGATTTCTACCGCATCTTTTTCATTTCTGCTCAACTAACAACTCAGATTTCATGCACATTTTCACTAAAAAAACCCAAAACCAAAAACAAAAAAAAAAGGCCCCCTAGTACAATACAGATCTATCAATAAAATGTTAAATTATAACCAATTATTTTTGCTTTCCTCTAAAGAAATAATCTAATTATTCAGAAAGCTCTGAATAATTATCCTATGCAAGTCAGTCCTCAAAACAAGACATCTCGTATCCAGACAACAATTAAAATTTCTTGGTACATGACATAATTTGTTAGTTTTCAAACATTAGCATATGTCTTCCCTTTAAAGTATTCTTTCAGCAGCTTAAGCTTTTATATATATACATATTTAAATCACCTCAATATATTCTTCCTGTACATGAACATTACATAGCTGCAGAAGTTACATTTGCTTCAGTTTTCAATCTGAATAAAGACAAGTCAACCGATTGTAATCTTTTCCTCCCTGTTCATTTATCAAATAATTTTAAGAGGCAGAAAGCAAACACACAAAGCTGGCAATGAATATGAAGCTCCCTTCCATCTAAGCCCGATTAAAGAGAGTCGTTCTGAAGTTAATGTCAATGGAAATATCATGGAAACATGACTGCTTGTGATATTTCCAATGGAAATACCAAACAAAGAACTATCCAAATATTACTTCTCCTGTAAATATCATAAGGATATTTGCTACTCAACTCAAAGGTAGGAGGATAAAAAGGAAAAGAGGAAAAACAGAGCAGAAAAAAGGAAAACAAAGTGGGAAAACCTGAGGAGCAAACTGTGGCAGAGAGCTCTTCAAGGATACAAATCCACGGAAACAGAAAAAGTTCTCAGGAGCAACAACTGAACTTCAAAGGATGGATAAGATTTAGAACTACACAGGAAATGAGTGAAAAGGAGGCAAGTAGAGAAGACTGAACTATTTGAATAACGGCTGGAAAAATCACACTTGCCAAAGAGAAAACACATTACTGGTTCTGGGATGGAAAGAACAGAAGCAGTGGGTGAAAGTAAAAGATTGGAGTGTATTATCAGCTTTGAAAACGCAACTGTCATCTCAAAATTCATTCAGGTAAGAGGACTATTAAAATGTAATTTGAATTAACAGGAATGTGTGTTGCTAACATGCATTAATGAGGATAAATGCTAATGTGAGAATGTTCTTTAAAAACATTTCAACACAGTTTCCTAGTGCTTAAAATAACAACTTCAAGAACATGGGGTTTTTTCTGCTTTTAATAAATAACTTCCTTCAGCAGATGACTGGAGATGTAATCTTTAATTTATAGACCCTTAGCATAGGAAATTTAATCCAGTTCTAGTGCCAGTCACAACTCTCACTAACTTTTTTAAGTTGTGCCTACCTGAACCAGAGGTATAGTTGAGCTCTGCAATGGAAAGCAGCAAAGCCACTGAACAGTAAGTAGCAAAATACTGTGGGTCTTAGTTATCCAGCTTATTCCTACTTTATTTCACATCCAATTCTGTATTTTTTTTTCCACTACAACTGTGATAACTGTATAAAAAAATCTAGAAAAACTTTATTTATTTCTTCCAAAGAGCGGGATGATTCTGAAATAGTAGATGATAGCAAAAGTGGGCAAACCAACTACTTGCAACCCTTACTTCAATATCTAGTAGCATATTTATAATGTTGAGTTTTCGGTTTAATGCTCTAGGGTAAATATTTAGCAATCTTAAAGTGACCTGAGTAATTCCCTATTTTTGCTATTATATTCAGCAAGAATGCTATGAAACACTGATTTGAATACTGAGTTTATGGCCACATCTAAACATCCAACTTTCAGAATATTACCTTTAATTTTTAAATCTGTTTCTGAAGTAATTTTCAAAATCCAATATCAATAGAGGATTAAATTTCTAAAGCAAAACCTTAGCAAAAATATCCCATATTTCTGTATCAGTTTCAAAGCAGCAAACATGACCAGAGGTAGGTATGCAAGCGTGTAATATGGAACCTCAGCTTGTAACTGGACCCTCAGCCACACTACATAATTCTTTCTTGATTGATTGAAAATTCAGATTTCCAACTCCCCTTGGAACAGGAAGTCTGAAAAATAAAAATCCCCACAATTCTCTTAATAACAAGATTGTTAATAAATTATGAGAACATTTTGCTGAGACATTAAGAAAGTGCTATTTGTTGATTCCCTTCGTTGTCTGCACTTCGTTTCCTCTTTTCCTAATCTTTAGAAGGTGAGGATAATTTATTAACAATCATGTTATTAAAAGAACATTTTTCTGAGACATTAAGAAAATGCTATTTGTTGATTCCCTTCGTTATCTGCACTTCCTTTCCTCTTTTCCTAATCTTTAGAAGGTGAGGGACCAAGATCTTGGATGATCTCTGCTTCCCAAAAAAATACTAGAAAATAAGAACTAACAGTCAAACACACCATACATCTTCACTTCCTATCTGAATTAGAAACTCAGTTGGACAAGACAGAAGAATACTCCTATACATCTGTTCTTGTCTACTTCATAGACTTACTGGGAAGTGGCAAATGATAGGAAGTTAAACCTTGTCAAAAACAGCTTTTCTAATGAAAGAGTAATGGAGCAGGGACTTGCTGAGGTGAGAAATCATAATTTACATAGAAACTACTTTCAAAAAATTGTTTATTTATGGTTACTTTTGTAGTTTTTTGGGGGTTTGGGGTTTTTTTTCCACTGTAATTGCCATGAGAATTAATGACCCCAATCTCAATCTGGGAGTCTACTGTGGGACACTTTTTAAAATAGAACAATGAAAGAAACAGTGGCGTTTGTGGAGTTTCATTGCTTTGTCAACTATTTTGCCAGAATGCAGAAGTCTCTGATACATAGAAAATTAACAGGCAAGAAATTAAGACACTGAGATGGACGAGGCATTCTGGGAATTGAGGAATTTTTAAAACTTTTCAGAGTAATACATATTTACCTGGACACACAGGCCCCCCCTTATAAACATACATGTATAATCCTTACATATGTCTCTAATTCAAACCAGTATATACATTTTACTATTTTCATGCATATGTATTTTTTAAAGTATACATATATATTTAAAAAAAGTAATTTTCTTGACAGTGTTTTCTTGTCAATGTAAAATATATTGCAACACTTATCTTGGAACACATCCCCCATGTAAATCATCCCAAAGCCAAAAACGTATTAATGACAGAGAGACTGTACAGCCCAAACGCTTGTTGATTTTCTCAGTCCATCCTACACATGATAAAATTAGCAGTGGACATCTTTAGATGCATATTTAAAAGTTGCAGTTTTCAGCTCCTGTACAGAAACAAGACAAAATACAAAGAACTGCAGTTAATTAATTTATTTGGACATCGTTAATTCTTTCCAGGTTATGAATTCTGTATTTTTTCCACTACAACTGTGATAACTGTATAAGAAATCTAGAAAAACTTTTTGCTATGTAAAAAAATGTCGCAGTCGGAGAACTTGAGCACTCAATATGAGCGATCAGCAAGCTTCCTTTATTGATTAGCGTTCAGCATACTTATACAGTTCTTAATGAGATCATACATATTCTGTAACCTAACTAATTAATTGGTCACTATCCTAAACGTCAACCCCTCCCCTAGTTCCTCATTCTTGGTTGCTTACTCCCTTAGTTCCCATGCCTTAGCTGACCGTAAGCATCCTGTTATCGTATAACAGCTGCAGTCAAGGACAGCGTGTCCTTACCACCCCAGCACTTCAGACTAGCAGAGTCCGACGTTTCCCAAAATCCTGGTCAGCCATCTACAGTATGTCTATGTGACCCTTGTCAGCTAACCAATCCTCGACAAAAAAACCCCAAAACTGTAGAGTGAGGAAAAAATCCCATTCACAAGTGGAAATAGTTTGTATTCAACTGCTGTAAAAAAATAAACTGAATACTTCTCAGATTTTGTAGCATGGATTAATAGTGCATAACTGTGCACAAATTTGTCATTTCAAAATCCTTCTGATCAGTGAATGTACTGAAAAATGCCATGGAGAAACCATCCCAAATACTATTGATAAAGAAGGAAGCTTAAGATAGTACAATGATCACTCAGTTACTGAACAATTGTTTACCATAACTCATATTTAATTAATAAGTCATTATTCATGTTACAATTCCTCCTGGATGTCTCACACACATGCAAAAAAGTCTGGCAAACCAGGCCAGAAACTCTAAAAGATTGAAATTAAAAAAAAAAAAAAGAAAAAAGAAAAAAATAAAAAAAGAAACTAGAAGAATAAAGCAGAGAGAAGGAATTTACCAGGAGATTTCACAAAACATGCTATAACCAGCAGAACTGAGAAGGGCTACATCCTCAGACTGCCAGTTGCAAGTCCCATGGGAGAAATCTCCCTCCCATCTGCTAACACAGGTATTAAACTAAAAAAAAAGTGTGCAATTCTTGTCTTCCTTCCTTCTTGACAAAATTAAAACCAAAATTAATATGATGTACAAGATAAATGTACATTACAAATTAAAAATATTTTCAAAATAAATATACAAATTAAATATAAATTAAAACAAATCTTATCCTCATTTCCAACCTCTTACTCTTCCAAAATAGTGGTTAAGACTTTCTTGCCCTTTAAATACATTAAAGTGCAAAATATCTCCAAAAGGATTTCATTTATCATGCTGAGCTGAAAACAAATTTACTTAAATGATGGTCTTTGGTGGTTTTTTTTCTATATAGTTGTCTGCACCAACTTGAGAACATAAACCAGCTAGAAAACAGCTCAGAGATACACAATCATCTTTAGGATTCATACAGCATAAATGTTTTATTGATCCTCATGTTACGAGATACCATTTAAGACAGAAGTCATTCCAGTTTCCAGTACGTACTTTTCCAGTTCAATAAATGTTTCTATCCTTCCATGATCAGATTGCACATGTTAAAGAAGTAGTTGCTCTTCCATATATCTTGGGGATTGCGATTCATAATCCATTGATTGAACTGCCTGTTTCACTGATTCAGTCAAATTTTCTCATAAAAAAAAAAAAAAAGATGCTTATTGTCCTGATTTACTGTGGAGTCGAATAATATAATTCACTTGGTTTGGCGTAGCTTATCAATGTCTCTCTACAGCTCAAGCCATGGTAATGCAGCACCCAATTAGCATTTTCTAGTGCATGTTCAGCTGCTATTTTCTCAATAAGGAGAGGTTTAATGACATGCTCTAAGAGAGCCCAGGCAAACACTGGAGATTTTCACTTCAGCATAAGCAGCTTGGCACAGAAATCCTTCCAGAGCACGGCTGTGGCAGCCAGTTCAGAGTTTGGATCTACCATAAGGTACTGGGCTTTTCTCCTCATTACTGCTTGTAGGGCTTAGCAAAAACTGAATTCCTTCTTTCTACTGAGTTCCACTAAGTTTTTCTTTTTCATGTTATACCCACATCTGCTAGCACATCATGCATTTTCTCTTTGATCAAATAATTCACAGTCCTGCCTTTACTATCTGGCCAAACAGACTAGATATATAGACACATAGGTCCACACACACTGCTCTGAGATCTCCAAGTTCTTAAAGCTCAGCTGCAAGGATAGGATGACATTTTCATATTAAGGGGACAAAAAATATCCTGTTAGCCACAATCCAGCTCTCCCTATTATAGAAATTGACTTGAACAGATGGAATCACTTCCATTTTCCCACTTTTATCAACACTGTCAAATACAATTAAGACATGACTAGTTAATAGAATAAGTAGTTGAGCTGACAGGACATCTAATAAATCAACCAGATATCAGCTATTTTGCTAAAATAAACAGTTTGACCATGATAGCAATAAAGACAAAACTTGACAAGTAGAAGTCTTAAAGTGCATACCTGATTCAAAAACAAATACACAGCAGGACAAGAAAGATCTGAACATAGCTGTTCAACTCTGCAAAGCAAAACCAAACTACCTTATTTATCAATTATGTAATTAATTATACTTACAAACAGCTTCAAAATAATTTTAATTATGTTATCCCAAGGCTTGCATGGTAAATAGGAATGGTCTGGTTGACAGTATCTTTAAATAACTATTATTTCTATCAAGCACTTATAATAACCACATGGGCATAATATTCCTAGGAAAAATAAACTTCTAACTGAAAATAATTCATCTACAAAAATGAGAGGGGCTTACACCTACACCATGTAAAAGTTGCTCCGTGATGTGATCACACATACCATACGTTGAACCAGAATGCACCTGCTTTCACTCCTGATAAAGCATAGAAATTAAGCAAATTATTATATACATTCAAGAGAAGACATAGTTGATCACAATGGAGACTCAAGTCCATTAATAACAATGGAATTCTGAATCTGAAGCTTTCCTACAGTTCCATCTTTTGGAGCAATTGAGGTGTTCAGTGAAAGGTGAGATGAGTGTAAAACTGGCTTTCAGTCAAGCTCCAAATACCTGGAATTTAAAAGTGTGAGACCTATAGTAAAATCCTCCCATTTTCTGGCAATACCTTCAAACTACAGCAGAGCTGCTTCTCCACGTTGTCTTGCATTGCAAATGTGAAAATGGGTTTGCAGCAGAACATAATAATCAAGAGATGAGAACAAGAGTTCTTCAGAAAGGGAGACACTAGGAATTTGGGTAGTTCTTCATTAAGGTCAAAAATGAATAGTTTAGTGAAATTCATCCTCTAAGAAACCATGTAACAAAAGAAGAAAATTATAATTACCTTTTGTCTCTATCATACAACACTGGTGGTGTTTCCCAGCTGGTTATCCACTGATACATCCAGGCAGAGAGAGACATCATTCAAGTCTGGTAGAATCCAATCCTCCATCCAGCCTGACATGTCATTAAGAAGGGAAAGGGATTCTCTAGCTCCTGCATTTGTAGAAACTGGAGCTTTTCTTTAGTCCGTATGTCATGCACCCAAAAAACCTTACCAAACAGCACTATTGTCTAATTGAAATACGAAAATATAATACAAGACTAGCTTTTGACTAGACAAATTGGTTTAGAAACAAGTCATGCAGCTCAAATCTCCAATATACTTGTCTGACTTTAAACATTGTAAAAAACAAACTAGAAAAACATTACAAATTTGGGTCCATGACCCTTTTCCAGTATTTCTAAAAGTTCACTTACCTCTGTAAATTGTATTACCTCTCTGAGGCAACTTAGAATTAGCCACAGATGTCCTAATAGACAATCAGAATTAGGAGGTTGACCAAATAGAGATGGAAAATTGCAATATATTTTCATTCCACCCATGGCACTCCCTTAATAAAATTACAAATGTGCAAAGATTTTTAGAGAACACTGAAAGTAAAAATTTATAAAAAGAGATCTTGAAGATATTCTGGTCACTTAATCTCACAGAATGGATACGCTCACTCCCACATTATTCTCATGTTACTTCCATGGTGGTCCAGGTAAGAAGATATAACAGGGCAAGAGAGGAATTAATTTATTAATTTTCCTCTTTTTTTTTTCTTTTTTTTTTTTAATCCATAGCTCTACAAAGTTTACAAGTTCTAAACAATTCTTACAAAAGATGGAAAAAACAAGGACAGACAATTTTAATGAGAAAACATAAAATATATATATACACAGAACACTGTTATTGAGAAAGAATTACATAAGACTGTTGCAAAGTCAAGCAAGAGTAAATTACAGATAGACAAGCCCTAGAATTAAATCAGCATTTAATCCTTTAGTATCAAAACAGTGGCGAGCACATACGGTTGTTTTTAAAAAGAAATGGTTCTTTAAATTCCACATCCCAAAGTCTAAACAAGATGATTTAAAAAAACTCAGTACCTAGTCAAGACATTTAACTGGTGCCAAGACTATCCTGTATTACTTGTCACTCTATTATGTAGCCAAGGAATTTCTGGTGCCATAGTAGGGAGGGAGTTAAACTACCAGAAGTTTAAATGTGCCATGAAGCACATCTTGTTTATGTGAGGATTTCAAGTTCAGGTCTCACTTCGTAATGCCCGAGAGAACCACAGCCTCCTTTCGTTGCTTCCTCACAACGTTAGTTCCATGGCGTTCTGAGACAGGAATGGTACTTTCTGGGTTTTTACAGCACATTGTAGAAAAATGAAATAAAGAAGTAGAAAGAACAAACTGTTCTGGATAATCTGTCCTGCCACATAGTTCCCTATTGTCTTCAGCAGGGAGGGGGGAAAAAAAATAAATAAAAATAAATAAAAATAAAAAAATCCAACCACTTTCTTCTTTTGGAGTAAGAACCACAATCCTGTGATGTCCTCAGGTGGAAAATAAATAAATAAAAATAAAAATAAATAAAAATAAAAAATCCAACCACTTTCTTCTTTTGTAAGTAAGAAGTAAGAACCACAATCCTGTGATGTCCTCAGGGGGAAAAAAAATAAATAAAAATAAATAAAAATAAAAAAATCCAACCACTTTCTTCTTTTGGAGTAAGAACCACAATCCTGTGATGTCCTCAGGTTTATTTCATGTAAAGAGCAGCGATCTGTCCACAGTGCTTGTGAATTCTGAGTTTGCCCTTCCTCTCAGAAAACAAAAAATTATGAGTGTACATATCAAAGCAGCAAGAGCATCACTTAAAGGCTCAAATAGGAGAGCATGGATTACACTGCAAAAACAGCCAACCTCACTTTCACAGCATTCAGAAGCTTGAGCTTTATTTATTTATTTACATACAGATAGAAACCATATTAACTGTGACTCACAAGTCATAATCAGCTTGCAACCACAATACTGAACACAGTATGTTTTTCTCCTTGTATGGTTAGCAATTGCTGTACCAAAATATATGCGTTCATACAACTTAGAGCAAATTCAAGTGCACTATCTAATTAAGTGAAATGTAAAAAATCAAGAGCTCTCCATACCACGTATATATACAAGATTTTATATTTTCTCTGCCTTAAGACATGTCCTTAGTAGCTTCTACACAAGCTAGTGCTTACTCACCCATAGACAAGCTATTGTTTTAAGATAACAACCACGTTAAGTGAACGCTCACAGGCTTTCAGTATCCGTGCCTACAAGAGAAAGCACATAAAGATATCATCTCTTCTGTCTAGCTGCTCAAAATACATTGAAAGTGCCACAAAAATAGTAAATAAAAATTTAAAAGCTACACATAACAGATCAGTAAAAGACAGTTTAGCTCAATAAGGCCTCCTTAAAACAGTACGGGCCCCTAAAGATATATAACATTGAATTACATTCTCCTTGAGGAGCTGTAAACTTTGGAGAGCTATCTACATTTTAAAATTAAAAGAAAAATAAGTCAATGAAACAGAAGGCAGACAGCCAGTCTGGCAGTAAACTCCCATTTCCTAAAAAATAAAATAAAATGAAATAAAATCTATTTGGATTTCCAGCTACAATATATTCAAAGTTCACAAGAGCTCCAAAAATCAACCTAACATATCATTTTCCTTCAGGCAACTTAAGCACAAAAGCAACATGACTTCCCTTTGTAATTAATGATTTAGGAATATTAAACCCACCAGACCTTCCTTAGCAAGTATTCTGCTCACACTAAGCCCCTCAGGTCAAACCGAGTCATTTGGGATCCCATCTTCATCACACCTGCTTTCTGATCAAGCCAGTGGATCCTTGCAGATCTACTCGCTTGCTCACAAAATATTTCAACCCACCTTGAACAAACTCTACATGAATTCGGAAACTACTAAAAATTCAAAGAACCTTCCATTAACTATGCAGGAAATGTTTTCACTTTTTTTTTTTAATGCTTATTTTTTCTAAGCTGACAAACTCTACATGAATTCAGAAACTGCTAAATTCAAGGATTCTCGTTTCTAGAACCTTCCATTAACTATGCAGGAAATGCTTTCACTCTTTTTTTTTTTTTAATGCTTATTTTTTCTAAGCTATCTGGAAGAAATAAAATGTAGATGGAACATACAATAATGTATTCCCCAAGTTTATGAGTTTGTCCATCAAGAACCTTGATTCAATTTCATCTTGAAATTGATGGTGGCTTCTTTTTGTATTGGAAAAAAAAAAAAAAAAATCTCTCATTCCAATATTTTGGTGTTGCTGAGGACCAAATAATACTCCATCAAGGTACAAATTTAATAAAGCCCTTCTTAGAGATGATTAAGACTGTGGAACTGACAAGGAATATACTATGTAATTAGCAAGCTGTACCTTCATAGTCTTGTTGCCTGAACAATAAACTAAAAACCTGAGGTATTTCTTCACATATCAGCAATCCTTTCAGCAGTACATGTCAGGCCCTGGCTTGCATACTGATGAATATTATGTAAATGAATTTATAGATAAAAAGGGAAAATACCTATTCTGATGCAAATCACACTCAGCACATAAGCAGTGGGAGTGACTGAAGCTTAAATGCCTCTTCTGTTTTTTCACAGCACACAAAAAAAAAAAATAGGAAAAAGCTGTTCTGGTGTCCCCAATCATGTTGATGTGGAAAAACCATGAAAAATTTAAAATAAAAAACCTAAACCAAACCAAACATTTAGTACTTACTTTAGTTCCTGCTTGTTTAATATCAATATGACACCAAGCAGCTACCCTGATGATGATCACTGTGGTTTGGTGCCCAATACCTGCTGTAAGGGTAAGACAATAATCACTACTTTGGTCATTGTTATTACTGCTTTTAAGAGGACAGTGCTTCAGAGAGGCCATCTGAAGATGTGAACAGTTACTTTCCCCATTCCCTTTCTAATTTTGCAATGGAAAGAATAAAGTTCAAATGGGTGAGGGCATCCTGCTGGGGAGGAAATCACTGCCACAATGCTCCCAAAGCAATTCTTTAGAGCCAGGCACTGTAAAGAGCTCAGAAAGTATGAAATCAGCTACTGGAACCTCAATTATAGGCTAAAGATGCTGCCCCTTCCTCTGCCCTTCTTTCTTAGTCTTTGCAAAAAGTTCAGCTAAATAAAACAATAATTTGAACCTAAATTAGTCAGAAAAACAAAACAGAGGCCCCAAAAATATATCTTCATACATTTATTTCAAGTAACGCAGGAAAAATTGAGCAAATAATTCAGTCAATATTACTGAACACAGAAATTTTTTTAAGTTTTTTTTTTTTAAAGTGGCAACTCAGTAAAAGAAATCACTAGCAGTAGGGCAGCAGCCCAGTATTCTCTGCTGATGAGAGCTGTGCCAAAGCACAGATGGAGTTAGAAACTTTCCAGATATAGAGCGTAGGTTATTTTTACCATTTTGCACCTGCGTATTTCCCTCCTAAAAATCCTGCAGAAAAGCAAAATACCACAGCTCATTCCTCATGCAAAACCCGTTACTCCTAGTATTACTCTCCATCCCTGCTCCTAGTATCCATCCCTGCTCTCCATCTATATTACTCTCCATCGCTACTCCTAGTATTACTCTCCATTCCTACTCCGAGTATCCATCCCTACTCTCCATCCATATTACTCTCCATCCCTATTACTCTCTATCCCTACTCCTAGTATTACTCTCCATCCCTGCTCCTAGTATCCCTCTCCATCCACTCTCCACATTATATCTGCAGTTAGAGAGAAATGGACTGAGCTATGAAAAATCCCTCACACAAAATTTACAAGCTGAACCACAAAAGCAAATTGTCTTTTCTTCCCAGCTCTAGGTCTGGGAACACAGCAGACAGGCCACTACCCTTGCCTGTGGCAGACAGCTCAGGACAGGGTAGGCAGGACAATGGTCTTGCTAAATGCCAGAGGGAAAAATCCAGAGGCAATTTCTGGGAAGCTGGAAACTTCTAGAGAATCTCTGGGTACGTTGACACCACCCAATGCAATGCCATGCAATGATAACACCAGTAAGAGTTGAAAGAACAAATTCAAGTGCAGGAGGTAGTTTACACAGAGGAGAAGAGCACTCTGCTCCAGGTAACACACTACTCTGCTTTTATCAGGATGGGTGCAACCCTAACCAGCATCATTGATGTTGAACCTACTTGGCCACATTTACAGACCACATCGAGCCTAAAGCTGGGAGGAGAAAAACAACCTACACAGATCTAGTCCTTGTAGACACCATCACCACTTGCATTGGTCAGGCCAAGTGAAAGGCTCTGTTTTCCTCACTCCCCTTTCCCTGAGTGCTGATTCTGAAGAGGGGAGGTTTAGGTGAGATATGAGGAAGAAATTCTTTGCTGTGAGGGTGGTGAGACACTGGAACAGGTTGCCCAGAGAAGCTGTGGCTGCTCCTCCCTGGAAGTGTTTAAGGCCAGGTTGGATGAGGCTTTGAGCAACCTGGTCTAGTGGAAGGTGTCCCTGCTGCTGGCAGGGGGGTTGGAACTGGATGATCTTTAAGGTCCCTTCCAACCCAAACCATTCTGCGATTCTATGATTCCTCTGAGATACTGACCAGTCACAGGTGATGGAATTTATAACAGTAAGTGCTTGATTTCATTTCTAATTCCTTCTGTACACACAAACTTGCTCTTGCTAATTTCAGTGAGTAGATACCAGTGCAAACTCCTGTGAGGACATCTTCAATTTTAGTCTAATTTAATGGATTATTACATTTTAAACTAACAATGTTCCTCGCTGATTTACACTACCCTGAAATAAACTTAGCTTATGCCGAAATAAGAGTGGCTGCACAGCCTATTGGACTAGTTTAATGAAACTGATTTTAAATTACACCTCAATTTAAAGAGGTACAGTAATGCATATAAACAAGCCCTAAGTGAGGTTTTGAATACAAAGAGAAAAAGAATGAATATAAAAAGCTACAGACATTGCTAGATTGTACATCTCAGCTTCTCAAAGCCTGGCTCTGAAGAGCTCAACGGTGAATCTGACCTTGCAGTTAGTTAAGAAGAGTAAATGTAACATAAGAAACAAAGTAATTAATCTTAATATCTATGTGGATTACCTTTAAATTATGCAAATTCAAAGACTCAGTATTTCTCCAAATCTCAATTAAAAAGGGGAAGGGTACATACGTGAGACTATGTATATTTGCTCCAGTGAGACATGGGGGAAGTTGTCAAATTCATCACTGTGGGCTTGTTTCTAATGCTCAAGAAATTTAATCTGTGATACCATACCATCAATTCTGTACTGGAAAGCAATCAAAGAATAGAAACCAGAGAGACTGGAGTAATGTGTTTACTCTGTAGTTAAAGTTACGAAATTCTGTCTTCTATTAATGGCTTGTTCTTTGGCCAAAAAATTTTGGCATAATTGTAAAAGTAAAGTTGATAGTTACACATATAAAGAAAACAAGATATTAACTACTTTAGCTCAGTTAACTTATGCTGCATTTCAAACAAGAGAATTTGGTTATTAGTCATTTCTGGAATGTTTATGTCCCCCAAGATTTAGTTCATTATGCTGAAATAAGAGTGCAAATAAAATATAACAAGAAGAAAATGATGGTATAAAACATCGTGTTGTATTGAGGAGAAGTGAGACTAGCCTTATCTTTCTTCTGCAATGCATACTCCATTTTCTTCTTAGAATGGCCTCATATACAATTTTAAGAGTTTAGAAATAAAACTTTCCATTTTACTACCTGTTTATCGTCAGCTGCTCACTATTTCATGGTAGGCATTGTGACAGTCGAACACTGCAAGACAAGATACTCCTACTACCTTCCTAATTTAGTCAAAGGTGGCGATCGCAGACCTTAAGATTGACCTCAGACTTTGAGATCTAACTCTTTTCTTGCTTTATACCCTTTGACTCTAAATAAATACAACTTTCTAGATAACAACAAAAAACCCATTACTCCTCCTTTCCATGGAAATGTAGCAAATGCTTATTCTTAATCTCTCATCTCCTCTCCATGTTTGAGCAAAAATATGCAGATACAGAGTAGGATATTTTCATCTTTTCACAGCTAATGGTTGGTCCTTTAAGACTATGGGGAATAACTAATTAAAACTGATGAAGACTTACTCCTAGATACACTTCATGGCTCTTAAAAAAAAAAAGGGATCATGATTTTATTATATTCATGACTCCTGGGAGAACTGAACTGCGTTAAATTATAATTTTATTAAGATGGTCAACTAATAAATGTTAGATACGAGTCTCAGAGAAGAACAAATATCAGAGCAAACTAAAGTCATCCTGTTTCTTTACTGAAGTCTCCCACTACTCCGCTGCACTAATCCAGGTTTAGGCTGCTTTGAATCACTGGAGCAGCACAAAGTAGCCAGAGCATATCAATGAATATGGTCTAATACATTTAGCAGAATGTTCTTGGGGTTTCTTAACCTGTTTTGGTGCCTGAAGAAGGGACTGTGAAACTCAGCGGTGTATTCACCAAACACACAACAATTTGGATTAAAATGAGATAACACAGCAGGCAGAGCTTATTAACCTAAACTCCTTAGCACAATCAACCCAGGTGTTATCACAGACAATTCTGTTCATTCATTATCAGATTTTTTTTTCTAATTCTCTACTTCTAACTTGGCACATGATGGCACATGATTACAAATAATTATTGCTGACTTCTAGCATCTTAGGACACACTGAAATCCACCTGTATTCCACATAGCATCCAATATCCGATGCCTCAGATACCAAAAATAAATAGGACCATCTGTTCTCCAAAGTAAGGATGGCCTTGAAGCAATAAAAACCAACTGGTTCTTTTGCAATACAATTCTCCATTAGCACCTAACTGTAGGTTCTTCTGTACATTCAGAAGCCAAACACCTAGGCACCCAGTTCCTGCAGAAACTCTGATTTCAGAGATAAATTAAACTCTGATTCTGTTGGAGAAGTCCCTGGAGGGAGTTGAAAGACCAAGTTCAAAGAACACTTAACACACAGGTTACACCCACAGTCACACCCACATTTAGCCCATATGAACAGCACTGAGACCCACACAGAGTAAAGCAAAAAGAGTCATTTACTTTCAAAAGAAAATGTGAGAAATGGAACTCCAAAGTGCTCTGAGTGTCCCTTTCAGGTACAGACTTTTAAATCACTGCTTCATCTAAGCTGGACCCTTTGAAGGTCTGACCTGCAAAGCCTGTAACAACCTGGAAATTTAGTTAGTACAGAAAATCACTTTTGGAAAAAACATATTTTCACCCCACTCCGAAGTTGTTATGCTGTATATTAGCACTGTTGTTATACAAATGTAGTTCAAGACCCTCTTTGACAAAGGAGAAAGGCAAAAGACCTGCAGACAGGCTTCCAAAGAGCTGCGATAGTTTAACTGAGCTGGCAGCCAAACAAGACACAGCCACTCACAGCCCCCCCTGCCCCCTTCCCCCCCAACCCAGGGAATCGGGGAGAGAATTGGAGGGGTGAAGATGAGGAGACCTGTAGGCAGAGTAAAATAAAATAATAATAATAAGAGTACTAATGATAACAACTATATATATGTATATGCAAGTAATGCAGAGTACAATTGCTCACCACCCGCTGATAATGATCCCAGAGGGGTGAAAAGAAACCCCAAACCTGCAATCCTGGAGCAGCAAGACCGAGCAATTCCCAAGAGAATCCCCCCCTTTCCACTCAGCCCCGGTTAATATACTGAACATGA